>NW_006494612.1:16029848-16080783 GCF_000325575.1 Pteropus alecto | reverse complement strand
AGAGAGAGGTGTCCACCTGAATTAGCAACCTAGAGAGATTTTCATTTAATGTCTCAGTATTATTTGGTTGTATATTTTCAAACATTTAACTAAGACTTATCCTACATTTCAGGAAACATGCTGATTGCCTTCAATTCCCCATTTTTTTTTTAATCAAAATCTTCACTAAGTTCCTGTATTGGCAAAGAATTTGCTAACGTACATTTTTTTAAAAAAAGAATGCATGGCATAATCTGTCCTTCAAATTCTTTCTTTCCAGCTTTCACTTTTGAAACATTTCAAGTCTTTCTCTCTCACTCTCTCTCCCCATCTCTCCATTTCTTCCCTCCTCCTTTCTCCTTCCTTCCCTTCTTTCCCTCTCTCTCTCTCTCTCTCTCTCTCTCTCTCTCTCTCTCTCACACACACACACACACACACACACCCCTTTTGTTTTTTCTTCTTTTTTGTTTAATCATTTAAGAGAATAGGGTCATACTTTTACCTAATCACAATATAACCATCTTACCAGAAAACTTAGCACAGACAAAATATTTCTACCTAACACACATTCTATATTCATATTTCCCCAATTGTCCCTATTGCTGATTTTTAAAAATCATTCAGGATCCAATCAAAGATCATAGTCTATTTAGTTGTCATTTCTCTTTCACCTGTTTTAATCCTCTAAAAAATTGTTATTAGCATTTTTAGAAGTTCAGGCCAGTTATTTTGTAGAATGTCTCAAAATCTGAAATTGTTCATTTCCCCATAATCAAATTTGACTTAAACATTTTTGGTGATGTGTATTTTCCATGGTGTCAGATCAAGAAGCACATACTTTCAGTTTACTCCATTATTGTGATGACAAGTTTGATCACTTGGTTATGATAATGTCTGCCAGATATCTCTATTGTAAAAGCACTTTTCCTCCTTGTTATTCATATGCAATCTGTAACTGATACTAAACCATGTGACTATATTTTGTTCCCCAACAGCACTTTACCCAATGGTTTTACCATTCACTGATGATCCTTATCTGAATCAGATATTGCACTGGGGGTTGAAAAATGGTGATCTTTCTGGTTCTATTATTCCTCCCATATTTATTTGCTGGCATTATTTTTAAATAGCATTTTTCACATCACATTTTAAAAATATATCACTATAGACTCAGCATTTCCCTTTTTATTCATTGTGTTAAAATCCATTGCCATCATTTAAACTGTTGCAAATTTGGCCACTGGGACCACCTTAAGTCAGTATCCTGCTAGTTCTGCTTTGGTCTTGAAGCTGTCCTAAAGCTGGAATCAGCTGATTCTCCAAAGAATCCTGTTTCTTTTAAAGGGGAATGAATGCTATTCTAAAACCAAGATCCAAGCTTCTGATACTCTTATTTATACTGGGGTATCATTGCCTCCAGGCCTTTTCAGTCATCAGAGTTATTAAATATATATATGACAAGTTTATATATATAATTATATATTATATAAATTTAATATATATTTAAATATATTTTAAAATATATTTTCCTTTAATTTTAAATCAGCATTTCATATTGATGTCTCCAATTCTAACCCAATGCTACAAGGGTTCCTTCGCACCTCTCCTCACTCCATATTTATAACTTTTTTCCCCCAAGGTGAAAAAAAGTTGATATCAATGAATTTATTTCTTTGTTTTATCTTTCAATACGTACATAAGTTTCCTAATTACTATACAAATAAACTAGCAACAGCAAACCACTATATAAAGATCAAGATTTGAAATTCTCTTTCTACTCAGAATATATCTTGCTAAGCATAGAGTCAGGGCACTGTGTTTAAAGTTGTCTGAATTAATTCTTCTCTGTCTTTATGCAATCAATTTGGTAAATATTAGCTCCTTTGTTTCTGTTCATATTCTTTCAGGCTTGCTTTCTTAAAAAATCATTTTTGATTTAATTTTATTTTTGAGAATTAAAATAGTAATGGTTCAAAAGTCAAAACTACATGAAAACTATACTCAGAATATTTTTACTCTTACTTTACCTTCCACCCCACACACACCCCCACACACCCACCTCTACAGGTAACCATTTCACACTTTCTAGTGTATCCTTCCTATGTTTCTTTTTGTAAAAGAAAAAGAAAGCGAAACATTTATATATTCATATTTTTCCCTAAAGTTATTGCTAATCTAGTTGAAGAAATAAAGTATTCTCAGACAATTAAGTAAAGAATAAAAGAAGTACTAGTCTTCTTTAGTATGTTTGTAAGAGATATTCAGAGACAAATTTTGATAATCAAATTAATCATGCGCAGAAATAAAAAAGTCATAAACATCCAAAGTTTTATTTGCATTACCAAATATATAACATAGTAAGACCAGAATCTTCAAAATTAGCTGAGGCAAGCTATAGTTACTATTTGTATTCATTCCTAACCATCAAATGAGCTCAAAGAATGTACTATACACTTGACAAGGAGGAGGAGTTATCATTATATGTTAAGATACTGGAAATCATGAAAATGCACTTTAGAATTTTTTAACTGTTTAGCAACAGAAGTAGATATAAGCTAAAAGCTCATTTCAAAATGGAGTATACGAGCTAATACTTCACTTTAAAATAGAAAACTTAAAACAAAGAGTTCTAATAAATAACTCTAACTGGCATTAGCAGGAAAAATTTTATTAGTGCTATAACTTTCAGCTGGAAATTGATTAAATATCTAGACATGACCATTTCTGGATTTAAAGATAAGTAAGTAAAAGCGAAAGCGCTATTCAGACGCAATCTGATTTCCCATAAGCTATCAAAAACTTAGTGGACTAGAGTCAAATATATTTGTAGTAAAATATTAAAATAGTATTAATAATATCCAACATTAATAATATATACCGAGCACTATATCAAGTGCTTTGTATGCGTCATTCTGTTCTCTCCTTATAACATTCATGTGAGGCTATTTTTATTGTTATAATTACCGTCATTATCCCCATTTCGCAAATGATGAAACTAAGGCTTTTCAAAAGTTAAGTAACTTTCCCAGGGTCACAGAGCAATACAATATGTCTATGCAACTTAAAAATTAGAGTCAGGTAAGTCACCTACATGTGATTGCCTACTCTACTTTTATCAATATAGTACATGTGTGCTACTTTAAAAAGTCAAATGATTCTTACAAGATAGATAAATAAAACAGAGATCCAACTTTATCTTACCACAGTTTGAAGAGGAAACAAATTTTCAGCTCTTATCTATTTTGTTATTATCTTTATGTTCCTAGAGAATATGCTTATGCTCTTTTATTAGAATTTAGAACTCATATCTTTCTCACCATTTTACTTATTTCCATCCTTCCAATAGCATTACAGCACAAATTTTTGTTACTAATTCACATTTAGAATATGACTATATTTAGACATATTTAGACTGTGACTCTGTAAGTAATATTTCCTATTTACTACTGGCTAATAGTATATTATAGTGCCATTTTATCTTTTATGTAAGTACTACATTCCTAGAACTTAGTATTTTTTTCTAGCTTTCTATATTCCTATTACTAATACTTCTTAAAACTTTCCAACTGAATTATAAACTCCCCCTGAAGATTATTTTCCACATAATCAGAACAACCAGTTCAAGTTCCACTTCTTCTTTCTTAGAGCACATTTTCTGAAGCCCTGTCCCTCCAGCTCCCACATGGACTGGTGCTGAGCCTGCTACTTTGCTTCTGTGTTGGAGCCCACTGCTTCTTGGATTCATGTTACCTGCTATCTTGCTTCATTTCCCCTGTTTTGGTGGGGAACATCTTTATGGAGGTGTCACGCAATCCACTGATTTCAAAAATGAGTCCTCAGTAAGATCTGTGAGCCAGCCTTACTGGCAAGTTGGCTTTTTTTTTTTTGCTGGAAATCACCAAGTGTCAGCAACCTTAGGTGTTTCCCCTGGGACTATACACTCTCTATAGAAGAATCCTCTAGTTTTATGTCTGAAGGTATATGTCCAGTTGCCAGTGCTAAAGCGTGTGGCCAAATGGGGGCTGAGGAGTCATTAGCCTTCTTGTAGACTTGCCCACACATCCTTATTTTCAATGCAGTGCCTTTACTTCAAACTGGGCCTGCAACACCCCTGCTAAACTTCCAACTACCCGAATTACTCTGGGAAAGGGTAGCCACCTAGCTGTACAGGTCCAGAAAGGTGAGGCGGTGGGGTTCTTCCTTATTCAGATTTTCAACTAATCCTACTACTTTCAGCTCCACAACTCACTATCATCTTCTAAATATTCTGGTGCCTCCTACTCCAGAGAATTTCTGAAATTCACTGGTGCAGACTAACATTTCTTGCTGGTATCCCTGGTTTTTAAATCATCTAAGTATCAAATAGCTCTGTTTAGTCAGTTATCCCTCCATCCATTTACTCCTTCTAAAAAGGGGATTTCTGGTCCACTGTTGACTTTTCCTTTGTTATCATTGTCCTTGTGAGCTGAATCCAAGTTTTGTGAATGCTAATGTGTTTGGAAAGCCTTCAACTAAAACAAACAAGATGTTATGTTTTCAATGAAAATTCTTGTACTCGAGATTTGTCCTTGAAGTAATACAATGAGCTCATTCTGTTGTATCAAAATGAGGCATGAATTAAGCTGCGTGTTGAAAAAAACTGTAAATAATTCTGTTTTATTAAATATCAGTGCTCCTTGGATTTCCAGCAAGTCACTTGATCTTACGAAAATAATGATAATTGTAACTTTCTTCAAAAGTAAGGTGGAAGGCTTAAGTAAGAAAATCATTTAAAAATATTCTACAAAATACAGACAAAGCAGTAGCACTTCTTGGTTCTGTACTTCATTAATCGATGCTAATAGCAAAGCAAGGAGCCCTCTTACCATGCCTCTGTGTAAAGACCATGAAGGCTCTCTTTAATGCTTATATGTTACCCTATCATGAACTCTTGAATAGCCAGCATTATAAGGGTACTGGTTGTATTTATAAAAACTCTAATTTTATTGATAGTGCAAACAGAAATTCTGATTAAGGGAAATATGTGGTAACCTCTTTTGTTAACTGAATAAATGCTTCTCTATAAGATTTGTAATTCTATATGTTCTGTTTTAACCTTTTACCACAGAATGTGTTAATCCTTTTATAATGATATGCTTGTGCCAGTATAACTACTGAACACAATTTGAATAGAAAGATTAAAGTGATTTGTGCCCACTGTAAATATATATATTCAGTTAAAATTTGATAGTAACTTCCTAAAAAGTCAATAGCATTTTAATATACATAATTAAGGAAAGAATTTAGTCCTTATTTTAATAATAAGATTATATATATGTTTGACCTTAAAAGCCTATAAAACACATGATCTTAGTATCAAGTGAAAAGAAATGTGTATACTTCCCCAAAAAACATGACCTATCCAGAACTTTTTACTCTATGACAGGTTGTTTTTGTTATTTTATGCATTCATGTACCTGTTTTTTAACACCTAATTCCACAGAACCCCAGAGCAGCTTACGAGAGACAGACAAATACAATAAAGCTGCAAATACGGGTAAAAGAACATCTGCCAGTTGATTAAATACCTAATTTTGTTGATTAAAAACCTTGCTCAGGACAATTAAACCCCAAATTTAACTCTGTGTTTCCCAGTGAAAAGACAAATGAGGAAAACAATGGGGTAAATAGCTGTTATTGTCCAATAGAGAAAAGCATGAGAAACAGTTTCTACATCATGTACGTATAATATAATTTAAATTCTAAGAAAATTTTCATGACTCTTCATATAAATGACACTGAATATCATGAAAGGCAGTGTTATCGAAAGTAGATTTCAAAAGGTATTTTCATATAGTCATGTTTTTTTTCTTTTTGCTTGTATTCACAGCTAAGATTTCTGACAGCAAAAAGGAAAATAAGCAAAGGGAAAAGGAGCATGGAGTGAGGCCAGAAAAAACCAGGTGCAAGGTTCAAAAATGCTCTCCCAGTGGAGTCACACAGAACACACATAATTCTTCCAGCAGCAGACAATGTGTGAAGTATTCTGCTTCTTTACAGACTCTATCTCCCAGGTTTTTACTGGGGACTGCTCACGTAAGCTCCCTCTGCCTAGCACGTACCTGACTCCTAGGAGAAAGGCAGGTGTTCAGGATAAACTATTTTGTGTGCACAAATAGTTTAGGGGCAGTGATCCACTCTTATCATTTATAGAGAGTTTCACATTAGTGTAGAAAAATGCTAACTACTCAAGTTCCCATGTCAGCCAAGGAGCCAATTAGCAAGTAGGACCTTCTAAGGATAGCAGGCTCAAGCCTGCTATGTTAAACTCTTTTCTGCACAGATTCTATTAAAATAATGCACTAATGGCCCACTAAATTGATTTCACAACCCATTCATGAGTCATGACTCAGTTTGAAAAAAGTTTTAATGTATCCCATCTTAAACAAAGAATTCCTCTATTGGCACCATATTCTTCTAAAGTTTCTGATTTTTTTTCTCTGCTTTTTCATTGTAAAATTTGTCAGCGTGCTCTACATTTAATCTTTACTTTCTCATTGCCAACTAGGTATTAAATTGTTTTTAGAAAATTTTTAAAATCTAGAATATATAAAGAATAATGAGACATATTACTGTCATCTAATAATAACTTGTTATATTTAGACTTCCATTTGCGTATTTATGTATTTTTTTTTAATTTAAGAAATAAAGTAATGCAAATACTGAAGTTACTTTTAACCAACTTCATTACTCTCATTTTCTTATTTCTTCATCCAGTGGCACCCACTGTCCTTAGACTGGCAGGCCTTCAAGTCCTCTTTATATTTTTATGTACAAGTGTATCATTTGGAATATGTGGTCAACATGTGCCTTTTTTCACTTAACATTTTTTGAAGCCTACTTATCTTGGTAAATATTTTTTTTTTATTGAAATGCTATGTAATATCCCATCATATGACTGTCATATTTTATTAATTCAATCTGTTTTTGGTAGACTTTGAGGTTGTTTCCAAATGTTAGTCCTTAGAAATAGTTTAGCAGTGAGGATCCCTGTACATGTTATGAGTGAGTATGTGTGAGTATCTCCAGAAGTAAAATTCTTGAGTCTTGGGGGAACTATGTCTGTTTTTTACATTACTGTTTTCTTTAAGATAATCTGAAAATAGAAAAAATACAGAAAATATTACTACATATAGTAGTATCTATATTTATAATCCTATAGTTAGTATCCATATTTAACTATATCTATGATTATATACGTATAAATAAAATATAATAAAAATAAAAAGGGATCATACTATATACACTATTATAATTTGTATTCATGCTCACTATAGCATAACCATACTTCCTTTCTAAAATATTTTAAAGTGTCTGCATATATGGGTGTCTCATTATTTCTTTAACCAATGTATACCATTCAGCATTTAGAGTTTTCCATATGCTCTCTATTGTATAATATAGTGATGAATAACCTAGTGATGAATGTGTGTGTGTGTGCACTTCTGATTATTTTCTTAGGAAATCTCATAAAATTGCTAACTTTAAAAGTATGAACTTTTTAAGATGTCTGATACATCTAATACATGGCTATTTTGAAAATAAAAACTAATTCTCTGAAAAAATATTTTGCAAAGATGTAAAGTAATGCAGTCCAAGTGTGTAGCTTTCTGAAGACATGACTTCAGACAGGACACAATGTATCCCTTGGCTTCCTTTTCTGGAATATCAACAATATTTCATGACCTTTCAATTAAAACTAATATACATGTTAATATCAAGAAAACTGCTAAGTGGCTGCTAAGTATTCGGTGAAAGTCTATAAGCTTCACATACTAAGTATTTAAATGGCAATGTTGGTGCTTTCTGTGAAAATAAAAACACATGACTAATATACAACTGCAGGACCAGTTCATCTTAGGGCACAGGTACCCTAATCAATATTGTGAGCGGGGTCAACATGGTTCATCAGGAAGCAGCTTTGGATTTGCTCAAAAGTTCAATCAAGTAAATGACTAAGTCTTCATCAATACTATACTATAAATCATTTAAGAGATAATATGGATCTGAAATAGTATTAATTTTTAATTAAAAAAGTAATTTCCCTTCATTACGAAAATGGATTCTTCAGAAAATTATACCACAGGTAAATGAGAGAGTCACTAGAGGAATGGAAGTCTTTTTCATTGTCCATCAGAATGCCAAGCGTCTAACCAACAAGAACAGTTTGGTTTTGGTGTGTTTGATTTTTGAACTGTATCTAACAATAATTGGCTGAACGATTCCGTTATCTCTTGAAGCTGACTATCTACAGTTGGGAGGATGTAATCAGAACAGAGAAGCAGTCAAATCCTATTTCCACCATCAGAAAGGATACTGTTCATTTAATAGTTGTATCAAATAATTTAATCATAATATTAAATAAGGGAAAGCAGAGCAAGCTGTACACCAATTATAAATTGATTTTCTATCTGAGCCTTGATACGTACCTTGTAGAGTTTTCCCAAAGATTTAGTGAGCTAATCCAGGCAAGGCATTTAGAGTAAAGCTCAGAAAGCTGTACAAACTTAGTAAGTATTAGTTATTTCTTTCATCATTATTCAAAGTCTCTTCCTATCTATTCTACAGTAATGTTTTGATAATAGCACAGAGGAGCTCCCAATGTATTCTGGAACACCTAGTTTAGTCAGGGGCATCCATTCTGCCCAAATCCAGAGTATGCAATATGAATGGTACTACCTGGGGATGTCTGCACGGATGGCAACTTTGGAATTGTGTAACATAGCAGCCCTGAGTTTTGTCCAGAGACAGTTCCCATTTAGAGAATAACAAGCTGATGAGTAAGATTCTTAAATATAATTCTTTTTGTACACAGAGACTGGTTATAACTTGCATATGTAGCTTGGAGGACATTATATTTCTAGGATTTCATAAATTAATTTTCTTAATTTCCAATCTTATAGCAATAAATAATAACTGCTTTTATCTATTGGTGCTGTCATATATCATTTATCTTATAAACATTATCCAGTAGTAAGTAATGGCCAAGTGGGGATTTGGACCTTGATCTGCTAGACAAAAAATATTGTGCTCTCTCCAGTTGCCACTCACTGAATGATTAAAATACAATGAATATTCATGGAGTATTCTTGTCCCATCCCTTCTTTCAGAATTCACATAATTTTCTTTTCCTATATTACTTAATATGAACTAGATATGATAGATAAGTAAGAACTCTCCAATAAATAAATCTGCACTAAAAAATAGCCAAAGCTTTCAAACGTTTTTTTATCCTGAGTTCACACTGGCCTCAACACTGTGTACCTGCTGATCCTTCTCCCTGAAGCCTCCTCCTCGGGATGAGTGTTCCCAGGCCTCATTCTCTCCCTTGCCTCACTTAGGACCCTTCTGAACCATGTCATCGTCCATGAAACCTTCCATGACCACACACTCAAAAGCAGCACATGCACACACACACATGCACCCACTTTAATCTATCCCTACCTTTCTTCTTACCTTGGTTTTGTTTTTCTGTCAATAACCATTAACATCATTGTCCTGTTATATGTATTTGCTTATTTTCTGCTTTTTCCCACTAGAATGTAAGTTCTAAAAACTAAGCAGGGACTCAATTGGGTTAACTGCTATGTCCTTAGTAAAATGAACAGTTTATGTTATATATAGTAGGTGCTCAATAAATATATGCTGAAGCAAAAAAAAATAAAAATTAAATATCAATTATTTAACATATCTTTCTATCTTTATTTTCCTATGGGCCTTTAAAAAATCTTTTAGAAATGCTAACTTTCAGGAAACACTTAATATTATATATCTGAAAAAACCACCCAGTACAAATGCGTTGTTCAAAGATAATTTACTCGAAGCTCGAAAGGATACCTTCAATTTAAGGAGTAATGAAATAGGTATTTGAAAAGGAGGTAGAATAGTTGTCAAAATATAATGCATATGAATAAGAAATTCAAATTCGATGACAGATCAGCCAATAAAGCCCCAAATCAAATCAATCAAAATCATTACTTCTAATTTATTAAAATACTGATGACTCGAGCCTAATAAAAGTAAGATATAACTTTAATTCCCACGGGCTCTCTGCTGCCATATTATGCTAAGGAGTACTGGGGGAAAACCGAAAAAAATTCATGGAAAATTTTGAATATAATAATATTCTGTAAAACACAAAACAAATGCTTTCTTAGAAACCCTAGTTATAAAGCTACCTTTATCAATAAAGTTCATATTAAATTATAGTCACTATCAAAATATATTTTAAATAGAAGCCCAAAAGCAGTATATATAATTGTGAACCACATAATGGGTATATGCAGTGTTAATACAATTAGTATATTGTATTAAAAACGAGAACACAGCACCAAAACTAGGACTGGCAGTTAATATCCTACCAAGAAGAATTTCTTTAAATCCCACAGCTGACGTGAGTGGATAAAGAAACGGAAGAGTAAATGAAAGAAAAAAACAAAATGCAAAGAGAGAACTGTATAGAAAAACACTATTAAAGAAATAATATGTAGTTCCTATTAAGCAATCATTTTTGAAACAAAAGTGACTTTTTCAGAATTTAACATTTCCTTGTTCTCTAATGTAAAACTTCTGGCTCTAATTCAATGAAAGATACATCCACACTAATAAATGTTAGCAAGTTCTCTAAGACATTAACCTAACTACATGATTTTTCAGTAATTACATGAAGAAAATTGTTAAGAAGGCTAAAAAAATCAGATCAAGAAACTGAAAACCACAGACAATGGCAACCTGACTAATGCACAGTAGAAATTAAATAAATAGTGGCTATTATTATGACCTTTATCATTGAAGATGAGAGCCCAACTACACTCAGCATTTGCTTTTAGTCTTCAGCTCTCTACTATCTCTGAAGATTACAATTTTTTTGTGAAGTAAGCTCTAGATAAAACTTTAATAAAAATTTGTCTTTGGTGTTCTGCTGCCTTTCTTTTTAATATCCCCAACTCATTTCTAGAAATCTTGGTTCCCTTTATCACCACTATCTAGGCTTTTAATAAAATTAAATAAAACATAAAACGAATGCTACCTTCAACATTACTGCTTTCCGAAGTGACTTACTTCTAAAGAGTATGTGCTACTGTGTCTGGCATGCCAACAGCTTAGTGTGTTAACCTTCCCATGTTATAACCGAATTTCACTCGGTCTTTTTGGAGATGGTTACCAGTGTAGACCAGGGAGGGTTGGACTTTGGAGCTGGCAGATTTTAGATCATTTCTCAGATCTCTAGTCTGCTGTACTCAAGCACAGTAGCATTAAGGAGACTAATAAAGGCACCGAAACCCCAGAGTCCCTGATTTAACTTGTGATGTAATCAGGTGGCTATGAGCGAAGAAGCAGAAAGCACTCTTTCTATAAATTTTGTTTAAAGCATTAAATAGCTGGGTCTAAGGGCCAGTATATACTTAAGCAAAAGCGGCTTCTTTTTTTCTTAAATTCTAATGGTCTACTATTTTTCACACAACTATTTAAATTAAATTTAAAAATCTCAATTGAAGCATTTTTTAAAAAAATTCCTAGAGATTCAACATGAAATAGTTTGCATCAGCAGAACAGAAATTGGTACAGGCATTTAAATCTGCAAAACACAGCGCTCCCTTGAGCTACTTCTTGAACTGCTTATTTAGAAGACAACTAAAATAATGCAGAATTGTAAAGTTGTATTACAACTTTTTTAGATGAAAATAGTTAATACTTTATTTTAAATAGCACATTACAACAAGAAAACTAGAACGAAACTAAAGTTGAACATATTTGATCACTAATAAACCAAGAATAAAATAAACAAAACAGTAAAGCATTATGTTCTGGCAGGTCCTATCTTAAGAAGAAATAATTTATAGTCATATTCACAGCTTTGTATCTGCTACTTAATATCGTTATCCTCATTCCTTTAGAGCAAATACTCAAGGAGAATAATTGAAGAAAACATTGCTCATTTCAATTATGTGAAATGGATGAGATGCAAAGAAGACAAACAGTACACCCTGAGGGTGGCCAGCCAACTGCTGTCCTTTCTTTTCTCTGCGAAAGCCAAAATTGCCAGTCAGAAAACTTGTGTCATCCTTAGATTTAGTAAAAAAGAATGCTGAGCTCTCTTTGAATTAGCAAAAGGAGGTGGAGGAAGACAAGCATGAACCAAAAAATCTATTTACTGAAATTAGTCTAAAATAACTGGAATATGAGAGTACAAACTTTTTTTTTTTTTTAATTCTATGATATAACATGGGTAAGGTCAACTGGAATAAAATTGCAAGGATCTAAACAGTTTTTGCAGAAATTTGTCCCAATGAATGTGCATAAAGAGGCAATGCTGCCTGTCAGCTATTTATCTCTGATACTAGCTAGGAAAGCAAAGCCTTTGGTATTTGATAAAGACCTGTCTACGTGTTTCAGATAGAAGGGAGGGAGAAAGATAGGGAAGAAGAAAGGAAAGAATGAAAAAGAAGAGAAGAGAAAAGGGAAAAACAGTATATATCTAATTATAATGCCAAGAATAGTCAGGGGCCAGGAACCAGTCCTATGGCATCTTTATATATCACTATGTGGATATAACTCTCCTTCTTAGTCTTCCTAGAAAGAGATGGCATCATCTAAAAAAGAATCACTTCTGCTTCTAAGAAAATACAAACAGTCTACTGTCCAGGTACCATCTCTCTCAGAGGGCTTGACAGTACAGCACAAATAAATGGTTCCCCCTTTTTTTACATATATACTGTACCTTCATCTCTTTCTTGAACTGGCTTGTGAGTGTGGATGAGAAGAGAAGAAAACCAGTTAAACTAGTTGATTTTCCTATCCTACGTCTTCATCCAAGTTCCAGCAGCAGACCCATGAATATGGGGGAAAAGGGTGCAAGGTCAAAGGACAAATACTGTTATATATACATTTCTTCCACCTCTGCTTGAGGAAGCCCGCTCTATCTACTTCCTTTTCCTCTGTGAACTAGTTATATAAAATTATACATAATGTGGTATAAAAATACATATAATAAAGTATCATTTTCAACTATTAAATGAGGAAAAAACATTTTAAATAATAATACCAAATGTTAATGTTAGTATGAAGAAACTAATACTTTAACATATTGCTAGTGGCATATAGTAAATTATAAATGTTTTTCAAAAAGTAATTTAATGACTTCAGCTCAATATAATGATCTGAGCTGATAGGAAAAAAATCTCTCCACCAAACACAAAAACATAAAAGTACTGAATAAAGTTAAACATTTTTACTACTTAAGCTTGAAACCAAGAGAGAGGAATCTCCAGGCTCCAGAAGAAAGAGGGACCAGAAGGCAGGGACCAGATATAGGCGATAGCTATGGACAATCAAAGGAAGGGAAAGGATCCAGTCACAAGATCTTGAAATGCACAGAGCCATAGAGGGCTGCTCCATTCGCAGGGCTCATCAATACATCACCAAGGGCAAGAGGCTTCCCATGAGCGTTCACTGAGGGTAAAAAGAGAGGCATTCCAAGAAGTTGGAAACCAAGGCCTGGACTGTGCTCAGAGCTAGGATGTCCAGACTCATGGTACCCCTGTGATTTGTGGGCCCCAAACGGAAACTAGATGTGATGACTGGTCCGGGAGTGGTTAATGCTTAACCTCATTGCAAATACAGTCCTCTAATCTGAAGCACAAGGGATGTCTATGGAAAACAATCCTGGTAAAGATGTCTATAATGGTAAGAAAGGACAAAGTTAAGAACAAAGAAACACATGCAGGAGCATTAGTCACCGCAAACAAGAGATTTTTGCACTCCAAGCACTGGAAACAGCAGAACACATGGAAAAAGGCTTTAAGCAGGTTTAAAATATTCTTTAAGTGGGTTTAAAATTGATAAAAGAATACAAACTATTAAGCAAGAATAAGGCTGCTACATGAAAAACAAAAACAAAAAAAGGTAAAAAAGAAAGAAATTATAGGTGAAAATAATTCGACTGACGACAACATACCAGTGACTATGCTAGGGAAGTGGGCCTGTAGTTAGGAGCTGAGTATTACTAACCATCTACATTAGATAATACTTTTAACTGAAATTTCTCAACTCCCATATCACAGTTATAATGTAAATTTTCAAATCTAAAGGAAAGAAGTTTAAGTCTCTTCTCTTCATTAAATACAACTTAAACATCTCCACTGTAAAGGGATACTTTATTTCTAGGCTCCATTCTTCATTAACACTTTAAATCAGGGGTTCTCAACCCCCAGGCCAATACCATTCTGTGGCCTGTTAGGAACTGGGCTGCACAGCAGGAGGTGAGTGGCAGGTTTCTGAGTGAAGCTTCATCTGTATTTGCAGCCACTCCCAACACTAGCATCACAGTCTCAGCTCCACCTCAGATCATCAGGCATTAATTTCCCATAGGAGCACTGTTCTCTGGTGCCAAAAAGTTTGGAAATGGCTGCTTTAAATGACACCATTATGGGCAAAAGCCCTCTCTGATATAAAGCCTGAATTTGCCACATAAATAATTTCCCTACTTCTTAATTATGCGTGAATGCCTTATGTTCTCTAGAAAACTATATTTAATTAATTAGCAATCTATACTTGAAAGCTACTGCACATAATTCAAAGAGAATAACAAATTCATATTTAGAATGTAACATGGTATGTGAATTTCTAGCATTACATCTTAAAAATTCGTAAAGATTAAGTGTTTCTTCAAGGTTTTAAAGGTTTGGATTTAAGAAAAACATTCTTTCAAAAGATTTTCAAAGGAAGCTTTGAAGATCTGTGATAGCAAGCTTACGTGATGACCACTTGATGACTGAAAACTCAATTCGGATATCTGCTCTATCACAAAAATTTTCCTGTAGAGATCAAGTTTCTAATTCTGTTGCCTGCAAAACAGAAACTCTTTCTGCTTTCTCATCATCATTAAGGAGTTTCACCGTGTACCCTTATGTTATGCAAGATATATCTGTCTTTAAATTGTAGAGTTGACATTTTTTATCCTTTGATGACTCATTGTGCTGTTATTTCAATGTCAAGAAACTTCAGACACTTCCCTGAGTGACCTGAGGCACCATGTTTGGGGCTGAGATTACAAAATCAGTTCTTTCCATCCCAACTATAAATCCTACATACAGACCTTTAGAAAATACCTCCCCCACCATTCGTTACCCCATTTATCAACCACTGAAAAAAATCTGAATATTTGTGTGACTATAAAGTAGTGAGACTAAGAAAAAAATCAAACTTAATATTTCACTAGGAGTGGTAGCCCTTGTCCTTTTTGTATGTATTTATGCATTTATAATTTTCTCTCTCCCTTTGCTCAAAAGCCTTGTAATGAACACAACAGAGGATCATTAAAAAGCTTCAGATCCTCACGGAACCTCACCAAGAGCCTTGCTCTTCTTCCAACGATGTTATCATGGCTAGAATGCTTCTAAACCTGCCTTTGGGGACAATTTTCTCGCCAGGAAAGAACATCATTCTCATTATCTTGAATTTGCTGGACATTTATTCTCCTTTGGGCTAGGGCTTTCACTGCTCTGCTCATCTCCATTCCACTTCCACCCCCATCCCTCTCACATGTGATTCATCAGCCAAAGGAAAACTATCCTGGCTAGAAGCTGGCGGTGCAGTTTGAGGGTGCCATGCAGAGGAAAAGGCACTTAGAGCTGGAAGGCTGAGTGCAGAGAAGAGGAACTGCGGTGTGGTGACGGCCGTTCCCGTGCCAGTCGCCTGCCTACTCTTAGGTCCACAGCTGCACTGTCCTTCAGTAACAGGGTTACAACTGAATGCAGGCCCTAAGTCAAAAATAAATATCACTAGATGCCTTGTTTCTTTTAATAATTGCTTTTGGAGCTATTATTTATACATTTACCTAAAACTTTCCTACTGGATTTTTTTTCCAAAACTATCTCTGAGAAATGTAACCTTATTTGATTGCTAAATTTTAAGGAGATAAAAAAAAAAAAAAAACACCTCTGACTTACAACTAAGAAAAAAGATCAAAAGCAAAAACCTAATTGAAGAATATGGATTCCAAGTGCAGAATTTTAAAGAACCTGACATCATTTGGCTCCTGGAAAATGAGACTAAACATAGATGTTGGGATCACTTAGTTCCATGTTCCCAATACAGGCCTTTGCTAACTTCTCTGAAACTCAATTTCTTCTTTAAAAGCCATTTATCTCACAAGGAGTATTTGAGGCCCAAAGGACAGTATAAATGAAAGGGCACAGTATGAACAATGACAATAGCTACTTAAAGACACTCAACAAATAGTTGGTTTTTCCTTTGCTACAATTCCCTTTTGGTGACGATAATCTTGCTTTTATCAATTTGTGAGTGCTATTATGTACTCGTTACTGATTCTCCATTATGACATGAGGACCCTGAAGCCTGGGGAAGTCAACTTTTCCAAGGTCACAAGCCAACAATCAGCAGTGGTGGGAGTTTAATCCATATCCATCTGATTCCAGAGCAAGCGCTCTTTCCCACCATGATATGCTTACTCCCTTCTCTTATCGGTTATGATAGAAACATGCAGCCTCTCCATTCTGCTTCTTACTGACCCGAACCTGAATAAACCTATCATGTATAACAATGTATTTTAGATTGACTTACAAAGTATAAATCCTAGATTGCCAATCACAACTATGTAGGTCACACTCTGGTAACAAATACAAAAAATATTCAAATGAGGGCAAAAATTGAAAAATGAGAATTCTGTTTCATTTCAATCAGTGCATTCTAGATTAAATGCTAATCACTAAACCATAGTACTGCAAGTCAGAACTTTAAATCTTATCTAATATACTTACATATCTGATTCTTAGCCATCTTTACATGGCTGAGAATGAGCGTGTATATTTATGTATGCGTGTGTGTGTGTGTGTGTAAATATAATGACAGCAAGCTCACTATTTACTAAAGTAGGCCATACAGTATGTGGCCACAGCTTTTACTAAGTTGATCTTTCCAATATACAACCATTTTTTTTTTTTACTTTCTCCTTATCCTACAATAAGGTTTCCAGACTCCATAGCATCCTGGTAGCTCTTACCTATCTGCCTTATACTGTGGATCCAGAACTATCACAATACAAAAAGTAGCCTCCTCTAACTAACAGAGTTGACAAGCCTCTCTCTTTCATCTACATATAATAGAACTAAATAGGTTCTATAATATACATTAAGTACTTAGTTACGAAAATAACATAATAGGGAAGATTCCACTTTAATGAGGGATATGAAGTTTCATAAGCCAGCACAAAAGTCATGCAGACACTGGCAGAAAGCAGAAAAGAGGAAGGACTCGGGGAGACTTCCAACAGGAAAGCACAGGGCCAGAGTTAAGCTGACAATGGAAAATGACAGAGAAAAATAGGTAGCAGTGGTAGGAGTAAATAATAGGATCAAAAGTAATAATAACTTTGGGGATAAAAGTCAGGGAACGTATCCAGATAGAAAGTAAATGAGCAAATGAAACCAATAGAAAGCACTGAGAAGCAAGCAATTCTTCTAAGCCCCATGGGGAAATGAGGGGTGACCAAGGGAGCACTGAGATACTGAGATGGGAGCAAAAGTAGGACAGTAATTCAAAGCGACTTGGGCCAGTT
Source organism: Pteropus alecto (assembly GCF_000325575.1). Lineage (NCBI taxonomy): Eukaryota > Metazoa > Chordata > Mammalia > Chiroptera > Pteropodidae > Pteropus > Pteropus alecto. The sequence goes on along the minus strand of NW_006494612.1, from coordinate 16,063,187 downwards.
AGGGACCAAAAAGCTTGTGATGAGGAGAAGTAGAAGACTTGAGGTCACGGTTTACTTAATCCACAAGTGAGCACATTGTTCCAGTGCCTGGAAAGTGGCAGCTAAATTCCTCAGCAGCCAAACAAGCTTCCTCACATTCAATAGCAACAGACCAGACCAGACAGACACTTCATTTAGAAGCTAACAACTAGACAAAGATGTCCCAACTGGGAGAACCAAAGTAGGCCACTTTGGAAATTATTATTCTTTCCAGTATTTTACTCTCTAATAATACCAAAATAACTTAATGTACACCACCCACTAGGATTTTGAAGTTTATAAAACTTTCTGTAATTAAAGATCCTATTTCATATTTAGAATACAACAGCATTTAAGATATACCTGCAAAATTAATTTAGTACACTCTGCCTGGATGGAAACACAGTAATTCTAGAGGTCTGCCTCAGAATACTCCCTCATCTGTCAGAGATAACTGATGGGAATAACATTTGTTCTCCAGCTGCCGTGCATTTTTTTGACTTATCACTGCTTTGAATCACACCACTCAGCAGTAAAAGATAATCATTTGTTTCCCTCTCTCAGCACAAAAAATACAAAATCCATGCAATGATGCATGGAGGATTCCATTGCAATGTATTCCTATCATACAGGGAGAAATCTTATACCTGGTTGTAACTGTAAACTTATAGGGGAAAATCAAGACAAGTGTGTTGAATTCTGGACTAGTAAGCAATAATTGCTAATTTTAATGACAATGATTCAAATTTTAACTTTACATTTTAGAACTTAAAAGAGCATATTTATGAGAATTATTAGTGATTAACTAAATTAATCCAATTTATTTCTATTGTCATATTTTAATTACTAGTTGACAAAAATGTATCACTACATTTTTATCTGTCATAAGATACTTACAAATGATAAAATTAATATGGAGTTCTATGTGCTCAATCTTCACTATATCCTTTATTCAACAGTTCTCAAATTAAGTCCAATAAACCTAAAAGCACACCTCCATTCATCACTGGTCTCAAAGGTAAAATCAATGGAGCAGGAGTGGAGTGTGGGGAAAGAAGAACACACAGACCGATAACAAGAAAATGCATAATAAGAATATAAGAAAATTTATAAAGAACTTTACATAAATATTGAATTCAGTATTCCTTAATACAACTCTAATCCTCAGAATACTTTTGCTTTTTTATTTCCCTTATGAAAAAAAAATCTCATAAATCAACAGTAGGTGATTAGTCAATAAGAAAATCGAAGGACAATTTAAAAAATTAATATTCTGCAAAATGCCAAATCAATAAGTAAAAGGTAATCTCTGAGTGAATAATTGAAAATCTGAGACTCTATATTCCAAGGTTGTTTTGGAATTTTTAAATTATGTGCAATTGAAAGATAATTCTCACATGTTATACTTCTATAATTTTGAAAATAAAAAGAACAAAAATGTTTGACATAAATATGTTACTCTTCAAACCTAAGATTCAAGTTGACTCTATATTTAATTAATCTTTTGACTATACTAATCCAGTCAGGATTATTTTCTCCCCTTACTGAAGGATGCTACTTGACTTTAAAGCCTGATTTAAATTGGAACATGGAAAACTTCCTCAAAATGTATTAGGTCATGAAATTATTTCCACTCCCTTTAAAACATGCAGATAGCCCCATATTTCAGTCAATATATTTAAATAAAGTATATTCTAACATGTCTTTCTCTAATAAGCATACAGATCTGAAATGTACCATGTTTCCCTAGAATACCTGAATAATGTAAGGACAAAAATTTCTTTAGGAAATCGTGAAAGAATACTATTTAAGGGTGAAAAGTTCAACTGTTATGAGTTTCAAAAAATAATAAAAAATTTTCTTTACAACATTTATATTCATATAAAAATGACAGAGGACAAATGATAACTCTTGTCTGACATTTCTAATACCTCCTGTTGCATTTATACATTATATTATACATAACACATCATATATTATAACATTATGTGTTACACGGTGACCACCACTGTACTTATAGATTTTTTTTAAAGTTTTAAAGACAAAACTTTTCAAGTGATTATTTGTCTTACACCACTTAAATAGAATATGTCTATAGCGTCTAGATTCTTAAATTAAAATACTAATTTAAGATCAAGATAATGATGATACAACATGGCAAATTTTGTACCCTAATTGCCAAGGGCTAAAAGGAAACAAACAGATGTAAATGCAGAAAGGAAATATAAAATGATGAAATTCCATTATATAACCATGATTTATCAGTAGTCCAAATGAAGAAAGGCTGGAGCTTTTTGCTTTCCCTGTGGAAGCCACTGGGTTGAGAGAAGGGTGGCCTTCTCCTCTCCCTGCCGTGGCGTGTGCTTCTCCACTGAGAGCGGTGTACTCCAAAAAGGGAGAATCATCTGGCAAAAATGTCACTGTGCCAGCTGTGTTCAAGGCTCCCATTCGACCAGATATTGCGAACTCTGTTCACACCGACCTGTGCAAAAGCAACAGACAGCCCTATGCTGTCAGTGAATCAGCAGGTCATCAAACCAGTGCTGAGTCATGGGGTACTGGCAGAGCTATGGCTCGAATTCCCAGAGTTCGAGGTGATGGGACTCATCATCCTGGCCAGGGTGCTTTTGGCAATATGTGCCGTGGGGGCTGCATGTTTGCACCAACCAAAACCTGGCACCATTGGCACCACAGAGTGAACACAACACAGAAGTGATAGGCCATCTGCTCTGCCCTGGCTGCCTTGGCCTTACCAGCACTGGTCATGTCCAAAAGTCATCATGTTGAGGAAGTTCTTGAATTTCCTTTGGTGGTTGAAGATAAAGCTGAAGACTACAAGAAGACCAAGGAGGCCGTTTGTCTTTTTAAGAAACTTAAGGCCTGGAATGATATAAAAAAGATGTATGCCTCTCAGCAAATGAGAGCTGGCAAGAGCAAAATGAGAAACTGTCGTCATGTCCAGCACAGGGGACTTTGCATCATCTAGAATGAGGACAATGGCATCATCAAAGCCTTCAGAAATATCCCTGGAATTACTCTGCTTAATGTAAGCAAACTGATCATTTTGAAACTTGCTCCTGGTGGGCATGCAGGCCATTTCTACATTTGGATGGAAAGTGCTTTCCACAAGTTAGATGATCTGTGTGGCACCTGGTGTAAAGCTGCCTCTCTCAAGAGTAACTACAACCTTCCAATGCACAAGATGCTCAGAAGACCTTAGCAGAATCTTGAAAAGCCCAGACATCCAGAAAGCCCTCCGAGCACCACACAAGAAGATTCATCGCAGAGTCCTAAAGAAGAAACCACTGAAAAACCTGAGAATCATGTTGAAGCCAAATCCACATGCGAAGACCATGCGCCAGAACACCATTCTTCGCCAGGCCAACAATCACAAGTTCCGGGTAGATAAAGCAGCAGCATCGCTGGAAGCCAAATCAGATTAAAAGAAGGGGAAAGAAAGGAAAGAAAACTGTTGGTGTTGTGAAGCAGAAGAAGCCTTTGGTGGGAAAAAAGGCTGCAACTACCAAGCAATCAGCAGCTGAGAAGAAGCCTGTTGAAAAGAAACCCACCACAGAAGAAAAGAAGCCTGTGCCATAAACTGAAATTAGTTTATTCTATAAAAGTCAAATGACTTTAGGACAGCTAATTTTGAATAAAAACTTGATCAAAGAAAAAAAGAAAGAAAGAAATTAGGACAATATTCATCTGCACCGATTTAGTTTCTGGAAAAAAAAAAATGTCCATTACACAAAACTGATCTTTTTAATTTGTAGTTAAGTTACTGGTTATGTAACTGTGTTGGGATCTGTATTACAATTTGTTTCAGTTTAACTGTAGAACGGTGTTGAGAGGAATAAGAATAAAGTATGTGAAAAGCATAGCTGGATGTTTGTGTATATTATAAAGTCTACGCAGCAGGGAGTCATGACAACTTTTTTCTTTAAGGGTGGTCTGAATACTTCTCAATTTTAAGAAATCCTGCTCTATAATTTGCAAAGAAGTCTTTATCATTTCATCTGACCTGCAGAGCAGCCCCACAGGGCTCACCTCCATTTTGAATATTTGGCAAATGTAGCACACAGCCAGGTTACCTGCTCTGCCTGTCGTTATACTTTAGGTTCCGGCTAAGTACAGTGTTCTTTTTATAATACCACACTAACCATATCAGTGAGTTTGAACTACCATTTTAAATCTTGGGAAAAGAAAAAAGAAAAGACCGTTTGTATTTGCTGTTTTACTAAAAGAAATGGGAGAGATGAAAGAAGAAATACACTTATAGGTATTCACAAGGCAGAAAGCATCCAGTGAAACCAGAGGAGAGATCTGGACATGTCAGCAGAGGAAGCAATGAATCCCTGCCAGCTCCAAGGGCCAACAGCCCCATGCACCTGCGGTTAGCCACTGATGTCACGAGCAGGTTAAAAATGGAATGGTGCTCTTCAAGAGGAAATTGACAACACAATATCCTAAGACCAATGAACCACTCTCAGGACTTGACTAGGAGCCTTAAAACCAGAGCTAACCAGAGCCAGCAGGCCCTGCCTGTCCACACAAATATGCAGTATGTTTTTCCTTGTATCCTCATTAGAGGATCTAAGTCACCTTGAGACAAGAAGTTGTTTGATATCAAATATTGCTATAATCAACTACAGGTTTGAGACCATATGTAAAGGTATAAACAGACTTATTTCACTTGAAAACAAAAAGTGGCAGCAAAGGCACTTTTCAATGACTCAATTAAACATGCATTTATTCAGTGCTTATTATAGTAAGGCACTGTTCTTGACCAAAGTGGGAATATTGACTCTTTGCCGACTACAAGCTTAAAATCTTCTAGTGCTTATAATCTTACATTGGCAGATAATTACTATATATTTGATAAGGACTATGACTAATATAAAAATAATGTGTATAGGAAAATGGTATTTAGGGAATTCTGAATTTTGGGATGTTGGCCAAAATAACGATCTAGGTAAGCTTATGGCTTTACTAAGAAAACTTCAGTTGAATTAGTCTTCACTTCCCCTTGTCCACCCCACGGCAGTTTGTATCCGTTAGTGAGTCTGAAAGAGGAGAAAGGAGTTGAAGAAAAAAAGGCAGATGTGAATGACACATATAGTGTTGTTAATGGAGGAGCAAAATGGAGTGAGTGAACTGTGGAAAAATGAGGTAACTGTCAGAGATGACCAAGATTTGAGGCTAAGAAACTAGGAGGATGGAGATGACAGTAACTGAGAAAGGAACACAGGAAGATGAAGTGGTGAATGTTCTGGTGAAAATATAAAACTTTCCTTCTAGGCACATTTAATTTGAGACATGTGAGGAGGAATGTCTCTTAGGAGATGCCCTCAGTCCACAATCAGAAAAGGAGCTCTGGACCTTGCAAGACAGATCAGGGTTAAACGTGGAAATTCTGGAGTCATCCCTGCATGAGGGCAGCCGAAGTGATGGAGTCATTGAGGACAAAGGAATGTCTGAAAGCAAATCATGGAGAAATGCATTAGCTGAGAAGAGAGGACAAAGAGAAGTCATCGAGACAGCAATAAAGCCAAAGGTGAAGAGAATGTAAAGTAGCAAGGATAGCACTGTTCAGGGCTGTAGAGAGGGTGAGCAGATAGGAGGCAGCATTCCCCTGATACTAATGCCAGGGTCTCTCACTTGCATAGGCTTCCTTCAAAGACCTGGGAGAGTATTCATACCGTTGTATGTTTTTACAGAAATAAGATATTTTAACTGCAACTGGTTAACACCAGTGTCACTTTCTGCTCTGATTTCCCCTCCATCAATATATGTCTGTTGCCATAATTACAGCTACAAGTGAACATTTTTCAAATTTGCCTAAGGAGAACTTGAATGAGAGATATAGTAAGTCTAAGTTTTTGGGATATGTCCATGGGATTTTCAGTCACTTCTGAATATAGTTAACTAATTGGTAGGGCTCCAGGGTAGAAATAATTTCCAGGAATATCTGTACAGGCCCACCTGGAGTCATGACATTAAGCTACAAGGACTGTGTCACATGATCATGTCGTACAGAGCCCAGAGCGGAAAATATGTGTGTAGTGGAAGAAAAATGAGGTTTGAAATATAAAGAGACATAAATTTATCTGTAGGAAAGTCATTCTAATAATTGAACATAAAACATTTTAAACAGGGATTTTGCTCTCTATGCCCAGGTCGAATGGAAGTTCTCTTCAATCAGTTTAACAATTAAAAATGCACCATAATTTTTCTTCTTTTTTGATAGAGATGATATAAAATAGAATTTATCAGCATGTCTGTGTCTGTAGGATACAAATTTATAGTACTACAGATGACAAGTCCGCATGTGAAGGTACATGTTTTATGCATCCCAACTATCAATACTAAAAAAATTTTACAATTAAATACTTGAGGAAAATATGGATCATATTTATAGTCTATCTTCCAAAATTAAATTGCAATTTTTTGTCATACAAAGGTAATCAAACTGTATGCAGTGAAAAAAAAATTACATGAAGATATGTCAGTTAATACAAATATATTTTAAAATTATGTGATTTTGTTGCATTTCTCAGCTTTTTAAAATTCTAATTTGTTTTATTTTTTTCTGTTTTGTGCCTAATTTTATATTCACAAGTTAGTATTCTTTCTTAAAGAGTACAATCACATTGTATAAGCTTCAGATTCCACAAAAACCTGGACCTATTTCTGCCTATAGATATTATCCTCAAGAAAGCATCAATAGAACGCTGAGGGCAATGGATTAAAGAGAATTAAAACTCTTCATAAAAAGAACATCATTAAAAAAAGTATACAAAAAGAACACTGCAAACTGAGAAAAGGTATTTGCAACACACATAACTAATAAAGGATTAATATTCTATTGTAGTCTATTAGTATAAAAATAAAATTTCTGTGAATTTATATGGAAGAGACAACCCAAGAGAATCGGAAAAATGCTTTAAAGACATGAAAAAGCACTTCAAAGAAAACATAAATGAACTATAGTCATCCAAAAAGAATTGCTAAACCTCACTGTAAGTGAAGGAAATGCATATATCAAACTACGAGATTTTTTTCATACCCGCCAATCAGACTGGCAAAAGACTTCAAATGTGACACTACAAAGTACTGTAATAGGAACTTTCATCAGCTTTGAGAGCAAGTGCAAACTGGCACAACTAATTTGGAATACAATTTGGCAATACCAAACCAAGCTAAAGATGCACATTCTTATTAAGCATCAATTTACCTTTCCCAGATATAAGCCCTGGAGAAATTCCTGTACATGTGTACTGTCTACTAGCAACATAAACAATTCAAATGCTTATCACTAGTATAATATCTAAGCAAATCAGGTGTACAGTCATAAAATGAACTACAAAATAGTGATGAGAATGAGCAAACTGCTGTCACATACTTCAATATGGATAAATCTCAGAAATTTAACTCTGAATTTAAAAAGCATGGCATAAAAATATACAATATATGTTTTCCTTTATATAAAGGTGAAATCAGGCAAAATAAACAATACTGTTTAGAGATGTGTACATCTGTGGTGAAACTGTATTAATAAATGATTCAGTAAAATACAGAATATTGATTACCTCTCAAGCAAAGAGCTCATATTGTGTTTTGGGGGGGCACCACAATGAACTGAATGGAACAAAAATACTGTTGTGGTTCTATTTCTTATGCATAGTGGTGAGTATATGAGCATGAATTTACTATTGTTTTTTAAACTGTAACCATATGTTATACACATTTCTTTGTATGTATAATATGTAACAAAATAAAATTTGTAGAAGAGTTTAGAGAAAGGCAATACAAGCATACTAATTTTAAATATATATGTGTATATATATATGTATATACATATGTGTATATATATACGTATGTATATATATGTATACATATATAAATATATATACACACACATATATACATATAAGTCAAGAAAGTGAAGGTATAAATAACAACTATCTCCCTATTTAGGGTTATTAATACAATTAAGAACTAGCAATAATCTTGTTTAATTCTTTCTTCGTAGAAGTATAAGTTTTCCTGAGGTAGTATTTGAGTACCTAACATCCCGCTTTTGCCTAATACTGGCAGCCTGGATTTACAAATTATATTATATATTCTTAGATAATCAAAAATTCTTGTACAATATCCTTAACTGTATCAATGCTATCTCTTTCAGACAGTGAGCTCCAAATCCCTGAGGCTGCCAATAGTCAGAGAGCTATGAATTCAGAGTCAAGTAACAGGTGTAAATTTTCAAGTACAATTCTTACTCCTAAAAAGATAAAAAGCATAACTGGAAATATAATGCCATACAACTGCCTACTGTAGGATTACTAGCACTGAAGAAAACACTGAGGACCTGAGGATACATTAGTTTCAAGACACATTTAAAAAGTGTCCTGCTACCTACATAAAGTCATGCTAGTAAATAACTTTTTTATCCACACTTGAAGCACCAAATGCAACCACATCAGAATTGGAGATTTGGAGTCAGAAGATGGACAATCTTAATTATTTCACTTACAAGTTTATGAATTATGGCACTTATGAGGCAACTGGAAATTTGAGCACTGACTAGACTTATAATATTAAGAAATTGTTTGATATAATAATATATCATGGTTATGTTAAAGAGTCCTTACTTTATAAAGATACATACTGAAATATTTGCAGATGAAATTATGTCAGGAATTTGTTTCCAAATAATAAAGGGAGGGGAAGTGAGTGGGAATAGAGATGGAACAAAATTGGTCATGAGCCACTAGTTGTTTTAGTTGGGTGATGAGCGCATGGGGATTACACTGATCTGTCCACTTTTTTATATGTTTAAATTTTCCATAATAACATTTATTACACACACACACACACCCCTGCCTTATATATTTTTTCTTTAGGCTAACATTCTTTTTACATAGTGAGTACTCAATAACTATAATTTATTTTTAGTAGTATTGTTGTACCATTCATCTCTGAGCTACTGTTTTCTTATCTGCAAAGTACAGAAATAGTTAGACATGTAATAAGATGGCACTTCTGGTGCACCTGTGGGTGAATGAAGTCATATGACTATTTTTGTCCAATGAGATGGGAACAGAAGTGATGTATGTCCTTCTAGGCCAAGCAGTGAATCGTCAGTGCCACACTTTCCAAAGTGCTCTCTCTGAGTTTTCTCTTTGGCATAATGGCTGCTCTGTCATCTAGGTCCCTGGGAGTGATAGTGATGACAGAAGCACTCCCCCAACTCACTACCACTCCACCACCACCACCACCACCACCACCACCACCACCACCACCACCAACAACAACAACAACAACAACAACAACAATGATGGAACCATGATGCATGCAGTACAAGCAAGAAATAAATCTCTGTCCTCTAAAGCCACTGAGATTTGGGGTTGTTTGTTGCTGCAGCATAACCTAGCCCACCCTTATTAAAACAGTCATAGCCTTGTCAGGCTTGGTTGTGAAGATTTCCAGGCTAATACTTTAAAATTACCTTTTCTTCCAGCTTTGCATTTCCTCTCCTTCTCCCACCATGACCCCCTCCCTTTCTCCAATTCTTTTTCCACACTCCAAAGAGAATGATTTGTCTTCTAAAATGCAAAACACTGTTGTTTTAATAACTTTCAAGGACTTCTCATGGCCCAAATTCCTTCCCCTGAATTCCAAGGTTTTTGTGAGTGATTCTTAGTTACTTCTCCAGAGTATCTCCGGCTTCTATTGAGCCGCATCGATTTAATGGAAGAGCTATGTTGGTTCTTTCAGCTGTGGTTCTCTGAGGCCAGGAACACTCTTTACTCAGTTCCTTCTATATCTGGCTAACTTTTACTTACTCTCTAATCTCACCTGAGACCATGCTATTCCTCACAAAACCCTCCTTGTCAAACACCCACCTACCCTTCCTCCCAGCACCTGCACACACCCATACTGCAGCACCTACTACACTGCAAAACAAGTGCTTTTACTTATGTACTGACTTGTCTAGCCTGTAATTCCTTGATTTAAAAACATGTTATATTCACCTTTATCTCCAGGACCTGGAATAGTGCATGGAGCATCTAGAAAGCACTCAGTGAATATTCATTCAATTAGAAAGTAATCATCTTCTCTCGTTTCCTCAGCCTTTTCATCAAAGGAAGAATTAACCACATGCTAGACAATAAATGGGCTAATGATAATTTTAATAAAAATAGTACAGAGGGAGAGAAGATCTAATATTTATTAGTGCTTACTACCTGCCAGTTTTTATTCTATTTATATTAATTCATTTAACCAGAAAACCCGATACTTGTTAAAAATACAGATTCCTGGACCCCATCCCAGAATTACTGAATTAGAATTTCTTGAGGCAGGGCCCAGGAATCTATTTTTAATAGGTACCTCACGCATTTCTGATGTTAAGTCAGCTTTAGGAATAACTGGCCCAGTAGTACAGAGAAAAAGAAAGTTCATATGATTTCATGTACATTTTTCATTTTTAAGTCATTGTTGCATAACATTTAACATTTTATAATGTTCTGTAAATTTGAAAATAATCATAGTGTAGGCAGAACCAATGATACTGGTTTTTCAGCCTATAAAATGGACAAGTATTCAGTTAAATTGGAGAATTTAGAACACTTCACAGCAATGTCTTTTTCCAATATCTAACTATGATGTCATCACAGAAACTCATTTCAGGTAAAACAGGTTGGTCAGCTTTATTAGCTAGTAAGTAATAATAAATTTATTAAACTTTCAAGTACTTTAAAGTTAGAATTTAACATCAAAGTATATTATAACAAAGAATAATGGCCTGCTGAATAATTATTCTTTACAAAGTTTTGGAATAGAAATCCTGAATATAATCTTATCATTCAAAAGTTAACTTCATACTTTCCAAGACCTAATGCAAATTCTGAACAATAACAACAAAGCCAATTTTACCCAGAAAAACTTTCCCTCCTCCCACTATTCTAAACTTTCATTACGTAAACCAGAATGAGCTAACATAATCGATTATTTCACCGTAGGAATCAGCTGAGTAGCGATTACATTACATTACACTGACACATCACTAGAAACGTAAAGCATTGCAAAGTATCCTATGTCAGGAACATTCTTAAAATGAATGTTATACAGCCTCTCAGTTTCTTGCTTTCTTCTGCTTGACTATGTATTATTTATGAAGCTTTCATCTGAGAATAGGGAACACATTTTAATATATGTAGCTGAGTGTGAGACCAGTATTAAAGATACCAGCTAGTTCTATTTAGAAAATATTATCCTAATTCCAAAAGTACAGCTTTGATAACAATGAATAAATGTCCTATTAAAATAACATCAAATGGAAGTATTCCTTAGCATTTGCTGAGTGCTCTCCAGCCTTACCATTCAAAGTGTGCTGCCCTAGACGAGCAGCACTGGCAACACCTTGAGCTTGGTAGAAATGCAGAACTTGGGCCTCATCCCAGAACTACTGAATCAGAATCGGCCTTAATTTGAGAAGCACTGATTCATAATCTTCATATATCATTTGGCTCCCCCAGATTAAATCCCAGTTCTGGACTAATGACCTGTGTGACCTTGGGAAATCCACCTGACTCGAAGGGCTACAGCCCAATAGGATTTTCTGTGATGATGGAAAAGTTCTATACCTGGGCTGTCAAACACAGTAGCCAGTGAATACATGAGTACTTGAAAGTTGTTATTGAGACTGGGAAATAAGTCTTTAATTTAATTTAATTTTAATTAAATTTATATTTAAATAGCACTATATGGCTATCAGAGAGTGCAGATCTAGAGAATAGTGATAATATAAAATCCCTTCCTGCTTTAAAATCTAGATCCAGAAAAATGATTTTTCAAAATATTTTCGGACTGTATTTGAAACACATATCTGTTGAGGACCTACTATATGTCAACCACTCAGGCTTCATCAGTAAACAAAACAGACCAAAATTCTTTTCTTCACAGTTTACAATCTCACAGGAAGAGAAAGACAATAAAAACAAATAATAAATAAATAAAATGTAACATTAGTGGAAGATAATAAGGCTATGGAAAAATGAAACGGATTAAGAAAGAATGAAAAAAGCAGGCGCGGAGATGAAGGTTGGTAGCATTTCTCCACGGGGCCACCTGGAGAAACTGACATTTGAGCAAGGCCTAGAAGCAGATAGGAGTTAGCCATGTAAAGACTAGGAGGAAGAGGGCACCCAGAGAGAGTAAACAGCTACTGCAAAGGTCATAACGTGAGTAAGGGCCTGATGTGACTGAGGAACAGCAAAGAGTCCCAGGAAGCTGGATCTGAGTGAGCCACAGCAGGAGTAATGGGAGAGAGAGTCAGACAATCAGGAAGGAACAGCAGGGGAGCAGAGGGTCAAGGATCAAGTATGGCCCCAGGCTACTGTGAATCTTTGACCTTTATTCTGAGGATCTACTGTAAAGGAGAAACATGTCAGATCTTAAATCTTTAAACGATCCCTCTGGCTTCACTGAAATCATTCTACAAAAGCACCAGGGCAGAAGCTGGGGTAACAGTTAGGATCTTACTGCTGGATTCCCGATCAGAAATGATAGCGGCTTGGTTCCTACTGGTAGCAATGGATATGGCGAGAAGTGGCTGAATTCTAGGTAAATTATAAAAGTAGAGTTAATGATAGTGAATGAAACGTAGAAATGTAGTGTGAGAGAAAGAAAAGTCAAGCAGATTCCAAGGTTTTTGTCTAAGCAACTGGAAAAATGGAATGGCCATCAACTGAGATGGGGAGAACTATAGGCGAAGCAGGTATAGAGAGGTCTGAAAGAGCTGAAATTTTGATATGTTAAAATTGAGATGTCTATTACACAATCAAGCGGAGATGTATCACACAGAAGGATAAACCAGTCTGGAGTTCAATGTAACAGCCTACGCTGGAGATATAAATTAGAGAATCAATGGCATATAGAGAATATTTGCCAGAAATTGGATAAGATGAAAAGAGCAGTGAGCATAAACAGAGAAGAGGACCAAGTCTATTGAAAGTTAAAAGTTAAAAAGTAACTCATGAGGGAGGAATTAACAAAGAATCATAAAAGAAATATCCAGTGTGGAAGAAAATCAGGGGACTACAGATGTCCTTAAGCAAAGTGAAGAAAATGTTTCAAATAGAGGGAGTGATCAACTGTATCAAATACTGAGAAATCAAGTAATATAAGAGAAAAAAAATGACCATCAGATTAAACAATGTGAAAGTCAATGGTGACCTTCACAAGAGGAGTCACTGTGGAGAGGTAGAGGCAAAGCTTGACTAAAGTGTGTTCAAAAGACAATGAAAATAAGGGCAATAAGAGACAGGGAGTATAGACAGCTCTTGCAAAAACTGGACTGTAAGGTGAATGGAGAAAACTAAGACTAGCTACAAGGGAACATGGAGCCATACAGGGTTTTTGTCTTTACTGTGTTGCTTATTATTATTATTATTATTATTTTTTAAGAAAAGAGCAATAGCAGCTGATGAGAACAACCCAATAAGGGGAAAAATCAGTAATATAGGACAAAGTTCAGGAAACTATTTGCCCCAGGGATCAAATCTGGCCTGTTAAGTGTTATATACAGCCCATGAGCTAAGAGTGATTTCTACTTTTAGAAATTATTGAAAAGAAAAATCAAAAGAAGAATACTTCTTCATGACATACGAAAATTATACTGAATTCAAATTTCAGTGTCCACAAATAAAGCTTTATTGGAACACAGCTGGGCTCATCATTTATGCATTGTCTGTGGTTGCTTTTGCTCAACAATGGCAGAGTTGAGTTACTGTGATAAGAGATCATAGGTGACATTTTATTGATTCCCACTGCTGCACAGTGCACTATGAATGAGTGATAGTTTTATAATTTGACAGCATTTCAAGTGTCATGCATATTGTCATACTGTGACACTTTTTTTTATTACCAATGCATATATCAAAAGGAGATAAAATGACTTCAAATGTCATGTTTTGAAGACACAGTGGAGTGTGGATTATTTTGTTACTGAACTAGATGCCAAAGCATTTTGTTTGTTATGTTGCAACATTATAGCTATGTTAAAAGAATATATGTTAACATTACCAGCATAAGCACTCATCAAAATATTCCCAACTCATAGGAAAGCAATGGTCATAAAAATCAGAAAATTTAAAATAGTAGAATTTCATAGCAGAATTTCTCATCAAAGCAGAATTTCTGAACAAAATGTAAAAACTAAAAGGAGGCTGCAACAAGTTTTTAAATGTCATATTTGTTAGACAAGCAAAAAAAGCTATTTACCAACTGTAAGTTTATTAAATATTATATTGCCTATGTCAATGATATGTTTCTAGAGGAAATAAATTTGTCTAAAACTATTAGCCTTCTGGTGAAAACACTGCTGACAGAGAATTGAAGAAATTGGAAGCAACATCAACAGTTGATTTTAAATGATTTCAAATCATTTTCCTTGGTTCTTTATGGGTCATTAGATGTACAGACACTGCGGCTCAATTGCTGTTTCTTTTCCTCTTTCTTTTCTTTTGAGAAGTCAATACTGTGTTTGAAATGATAGAAAAATTAGTCTATGTACAGTCTGTATGGAATAACTACAGGAAAGGGTATTTTTTAAGAACTTGAGAAAATGCAAATTCAGTACAACCTGAAGTAGAATCTGCAAAGATGTGTTACAATGATTGTGGTAAATATATGTGTAGAAAAGAAAAAGGCTTAGTTTGACAAATTTGCAAAGCTAGTGAAAATTTAAAGTATTTAAAGGCTATGATTATTCACTGTATTATTCACCAGCAGGTATTCTGTGAAAAATATTGAAATCTATCATGTTATTGAACCAGTAGTGTCACCAGTGAAATTCACTTGCACTCAGAGACTTAACTATGATTAGCTCTGTGAATTCTTTCAGAAATGGAAGCTGAATATTTTGACTTGCCTTACCACATAGTAGTTTTATGGGCTAGCAATGATAAAATTTACTTGTAATTTTTTGAGCTCAGGGTCAGGTTGAAATTCTTTTGAAGGATAAGAATCATCTTTGGAAACTAGCTTTTGCTGAAAATTTTATATTGTTTATTAATGAATCTGACCTAAAATTACAGGAATTATGGAACTTCGATGCAAAAGTTATACTGTAATAAAATCATTTTGACAACTAACATGATTTTTGAACCACAAGTAATGTCATGTTGCTTTATAAACTTCCCACACTGTCAAAAATTAAAATAAGCAGCAAGATCTCCATTCGCACACAAATTTGTAGCAAATATATTTTCTGAGCTCAAACTACCATTCCAACAGCAATTTTAGGCCATGATGCAGTATAATGGAAATTTCACATTCCAAAATCCATTTTGTTAGTAACAAAAGACTACATATTATATAATTGTATTTATGTGAAATGTCCAGAATAAGCAAATCTATACAGACAGAAAGCAGATTAGCAGTTCCTTAGGATGAGGGTGGGGAGGGGGATGGAAGTGACTGCTAAAGGGTATGGTGTTTCTTTAAGAGGGAACTAAAATGTTCTAAAATTAGTGGTAATGGTTTCATAACCCTTTGAATATACTAAATAACATTCAATTATAGAGTTTAAATATATAAACTATATGATGTGAAATACATTTCAATAAAGATGTTTTTAAAAATTCATTTAATTGTGCAGTTGAGGAGCTTCCACCTAACCTTCAGTTGAAAGTAATTCATTTGCAACGTAATGGCATTCTAAAAGGCAAATATCCTTTTAGAGAAAAATATAACGAATCCTATAAAGCAGCGGTCCCCAACCTTCTGGCACCAGGGGCCCGTGCTCCTATGAGAATCTAATGCCTGATGATTGAGCTGAGGCTGTGAGGCTGGCTGGGGAGCGGCTGCAAATACAGACAAAGCTTTGCTAGCCCACCGCTCACCTCCTACTGTGATGCCTGGTTTCTAATAGGCCATGGACCAATATTGGTCTGCAGCCCTGGAGTTGGGGACTCCTACTATAAAGGACTTCCAAATGATGAATGATGTATGCTAATGGGTTGATATCAGTGTTCGGCAACACCTATCTGTGTGAAAAGACATTTTAAAGATGAAACATGTAAAACCTCAACACATATCAGCACTGACTGATGAATATTTTCAATTAATATTGATAACAGGGCACACTAACTTTGAAGCATTTGAGATATGTCCACAAAGCACTATAGAAAGTTAATTAATTAATTAATTAATTAATTAATTAATTTTACAAGGCACGAAAAGTCACTATTATGCACCTCTCCCCTAAAAAAATGTTTGGGTTACCACAGACAATAAAATATATTAACCCATAGTAGCATTTCTTACTGGTCATCTCTGTTCTCATAAGTGTATTACTGCAAAGAAAGTAGCTTTGATACAGAGATATGTACCTTGAAATAGATGACCTCTAAGGTCCTTTCCGGCAGTGAAAAGTTAGGACATAAATTCACATAAATCACCACTTGGGCTCTAAATTTATACTCGTCCTGGCCATATTTCGTTCACTATCTCAATCTTTAAATTTTTGTGTCTTCCTCTATATACTAAAGAGACTAAATATTCAGAGCTCTAGCCCACACCTTGGTTATCATGAAAACCAAATAATCACCAGAATTTGATTTTCTCTAGCTCTCAAGACAAGAAAATCTTTCAATTAGTGGCTATAAACCTTTTTTGAGTAATGAACTGAAAATTCAATAAATGTTATGGACCTACTCACAAGAAAATGGATTTTGCGTAAGATTTCAGGGCATTTATAAAACCCTCTGAAAACAATCCATGAACTGATAAGACTACCAAGCTAACAATTCCTGGGGTGGGGGGTCGCTGACGTAATGATGAACAGGAAATATATAGAAAGCTTTTCTTTTCCTTTAAAATAAAGTACTCTATAAAGTGGTCTTTCTACTATGAAAATGGCACGTTTCTTCCTTTTTCTCACCCCAAAGCAAACCTGCTAACCAAGGAAAGATGAATGACTTCCCTTCTAGTTTTTCAATCTTATTCAAAGGAAACATTTGAGTAATGCACTCATTTCCATTCTTCTCATCATAAACTGAATTTTACATACCACGAAGTCATTGAATTTTGACATTTTTCCTTCATAAATTTATCAAGGTGGCTTGAGAAACAAGTGTTTGCATATCATGTAGAAATTTTTAAAAGCCTTTAGAGATTAGGTACTTTGGTAAAACAATTGTTTAATTTGTTTTCAGGTAGAATCTACCATAGCATCTTATTAAGTATATTATTAACGACAATCTGCAAGATGGCAATGGTTATACCTTATTATGTAAAATGTGTTATTTTTGCAAAATACAATGCAGGAATATTTTTTTCTGGTGATTGGAGATGGAATTTAGAGTGTGGAATTTTTTTATGAGGCATAACTACATTTTTGCTATAGAAAAAATAGTATCTATGCAGTGAGAAAACATTGAAAAACTATCTTGGTATTACCTTATGAATCAATTGTTATTTTTCAATAATAGGTTACTTCTGAAGAAAATGTTAAAGTCTTGAGATCCAAAAATTAAATCTCATTCGGGAAGATTTACATAGGGGAAAAAGTTAAATTCCTTGCAAAGAACTGAAATGAGACATTACAAACTTAATGAATGCTCTAAACATAAAACATAAAGTCCAATTTTAAATTACTTTTCTCAAATTGTTTATAAACATTGAAGTACTCCTAGAACAAGTATCTGTGCTTGCTCACACTATCTAATTTGAAAATATTTTAAATTGAGCAAACACTACTGTTTCTTAAATTTATTTTATCCACTGGTAAGTGTTGTATGGTGAGACAACCCATACATAAAACAAATCTATTTTAAAGATACATACTTGAGGTTTTCTCATAAATATTTTAAAAAATTGATATTTTATTACCTCCAACAGAAATATTATTAGTTTTATGATCAATAGTAGAATGTAACTGGAGGAAATACTTCAGGATTCTGAAATAAACAAATGAAAGTAGGGAGGGACAGGGAAGTCACTCAGCATAAAGCCCACAAAGCAAATCTTTGTTGAAGTAGTTACTTTATCAGTGTACTCTAACTAAAAACAAAGAAAAGGACAGTCACAATCAAAATAAAACAGCCATTGTACCTTAAGCCATGACCCCGGGGCCTTTCCCATTAAAGGTACAGGAAGTGGAACTGACAGCAGAAGAGGACATTTACAAAAACAAGAATTAAAAGTAGGAGATAAATATATGTAAATACATAGGAATTAACTGAGGAAGCAAATGACAGTCATCCAAAAACAATTTTAGAAAGTAAGGATAAGAACTAAGTAGAATTACCAAAAAAAATTCTTATAACTTCCTTTCAGATTGAAGGTTGACCAGTAAGACCTCTGTTATCAGTGAGACGGGAAGGGTAGGAGTTCCTATTTGTTTCAAATAATGATGAAAGCAAACTGTTGCACATAAGTTGAGCAAAGACTTAGAAAAAGCAAATTTCAAAAAATTAGTAGAGGATATTTCAATTCATTCAATAAATTGATTCTGACAATCAGTAAAATAACAACTACGAACACCTATTCAAAAAATGTCTTCATATTTTTCATTCAGTGGCTTTTTACATGGTGTCTCTGGAACCAGACCATTAAAACCAAACAAACAAAACTATCCCAGACAAGTAAAATGTGAGAGAGATCAAAATGAACAGAGGTTAATCTTATGCTGCTTGATAGAAAAAGACAATACCATTGGTACACAAAGTTAGAACAACCTAAGGCCTCTGAACAGGAAAGGCTGCAAACTGGCATGATATTCTGCTTGTATCAAAGGCAATGCACTCCTAACACCTTTTAAACCCAAACTCCAGTAAGTAATTGGATGGGAGACAGAACCATTTCCACTACATGCACACCCGTAGTGCAAACCAGTGTCATCTCTGCTCTAGTCTACCGGTTTCCCCCACTATATCAAAGTAGAACATTCCTATGAAAATTTTTGTAAACTGAAATGGCATACCGTAAAGCAATTACATTAGGACACATCTTGCTAACAAATGCACAAAATAAATTTAGATAAAGCACGGATGCTCACGGACTGAGTTCAAAGCTATGGCAACTTGATGCTGGGATACTGAGTGTAGTACCCAGGGAAGGAGCTTGGCAGGGCCACTCTCCCTGCTGGGGTGCCGCTGCTTCTGTAACAGCTTGCTGCAAAAACAAAACTAAATGGTATTTTCCCTTTCACCTTCTTTCTTAAAAGTAAAAATCTTCAGATTTCTGTTGGTTTGTGAAAACAAGGTAGGTCATAAAATCAAACTGGCATAAGGCAACTTTCAGCAGAAGATACTTGTACTGCAATTGCCTCCTAACCCATTATTCTGCTTGTATTTTCCTACCCACCCCTCAAACCCAATTTCTTCTTCACTCTGAAGCCAGAATCTTTTTAAAACATTATCATTTTACAATTCTTCTAAACTTTCCAATGACTTTCTATTACATTTGGAACAAAGTATCAATTCTATAGAGGAGCAACACAGCTGAACGTGACCTGGCCCACGTCTCCCTCCATGAGCCATCTCTGACCACTCTTCTCTGTGCCCTGTTCTTCAAAAACAGGATATCTGTTGTCCCAGCTTTACAGAGGAACGGTTCTGCCTGTGATGCTTTGCTCTGTGCTGCTGACTACTGCTCACCTCTTGTCTCTCCACATATATTGGCCATACTGTCCATCTCAGCCCCTCTCTAGTCACAGTCACCTGCACACGCTCTCCTATTTCCACAAGTGTTTTTTTGAGTGTGTGTGTGCTTCTTCACTCCACCTCACTTGGAGAGATGCCCCACCCCTAACTCCCTTCTCCTGCTCTCCCTGTGCATCAACAACCATTCTTTTAGACAACAACCAAGTTCTCAATTCTTCTCCCATAAACACAGCTGTCTCTTCCTACAACCGCTTAACTCAACAATCGGCATCACCCAATTTAGTATAAACATTCCCTAATCTTTGCCTAGACAGTTTACTTTTCACCTATAGAGTTTCTAAACTTGCTAAGAGGATGGATCAGGAACTACATTGTCTCTTCTCACAGTGATTAGCACAGTGCTAAGCAAATATTCTGTGCTCAGTTAATGTCTACAACAGAATAAGAATACTCTAGTTCCCCCTCTCCTTTTGATTCCCTTAAACTAATGGAAAATGGAAGGTCTTCGAATAACATCGTTTCATTCAGCATCATTTCCTCATAACATTAATGAGATGTCACAGGAACTAAACTTTTGTTTGTATCAATTAGCCCATTATAAAACTGGTTTTGTTATGTCATTTCCCTTAAAGTCATAGAACCTATCAACAGCCATTAATTAAGGACTTACTATACCACAGAACAGATATTCTAGAGCTTGCCCAAAGTGAAAGAAAAGTCTTGGCCACTGGAAAAGATTTCTCTATGTAAATATCTCTACAACTCAACTGATTATCTATTAGAAATGTGCTTCATTTTGTTCTTCAAGAAGTGGTGATAGGATTAATAGTAATTCTTCCATCTTGTCTCAGCTACAGTCATATGATCAGAAGCAGACACTTTATGATTGTGTAAGGTTAAGGGTTGTTTATGGCCACAGATCAGTATGTCATTAACCAGCCTTAGGAGACTGACTGCTGACCTTGATCTCATTAGCACCTTGAGCAAACCAAGCAGATTCCATGTAGATTATAACAAGCCAAAGAATATTAGAACAAAATAATCTAAAAGGTTGTGATTTTTAAAAATATCTTAATTTTATTAATGACATAAAACCTTTTATGGTCATTAATAAAGTTATTAATAATTATGAAAGCAACGTGTTAGAACTGGCTTCTTTATTTTTAAAAATCTTCTTAGTGGTACTGAGCTTCTAAGGTCCATGTTCAAATTATTTTGATACATTGTTTGAATGACTTTTATAACAAAAAAACACCTAACATAGACACAGAAATGCAAAAAAAAGGGCATTATTACCTGTGCTTATTAAGTTATTATACTTACTTTAGTGTCTCATCTACCAACTATTCAAAAACTGTTAATGAGATTCAGCTAGTAAATTTCTATCTTCCCAAATTTACAACTATTCTTGCAGATAATCAGAAACTACTAAATTTTTAAACAAATGATTTAAAAACTCTCTAAAGCAATTCATTTGGGTGATATTTAACATGATAAAAAAAACTATTTTGAAGTTTTTAAAGTTTATAGAGATTTTTAAAGAGAAAAGCATATTTGAACAAACAGTATTTTTTCAGAAATCCTGAAAACTAAAAAAAAAAAATCGTTGGGGAAAAAAATTACTATAATTTCAAATATTGTCTTTCCAAGCATTCCTAAGCTCTACCTTCATCTTAGGAGTGAAGCCTCAGTGACTTACAAAGTGACATAATAAAGACTAATAACAAAAAAAGGTAAACCCAAGGAATATGAATTTTTTGGTTGATTCAAGCTACATCTGAAATCCATTAATTTATCTAGAAATGACTATACTTGGGATTCATCTGTTATTTCTCACCAAGGGCATATTTGGCAAGAGAATAAAAACTCCCTCCTCTCTACAGAGCTATAGAAAAAAAATTATTTTCCCCACCAAGGTCCTATGTTCACATAAAAAGGTACACTAAGAACAGGCCTTATCAAAGTCACTTCTGATTTGACTCAACATCTCTACATAGACATTATCTAATAATAAACGAAACTGTAAATGTGAGAGAAAAAAATGGAATTATCAAAGGAAATGAAATTCTAGTGAAATATTGTGAGCAATTAATTGTTTTATTTTACCTGCTGTTTTAAATTGTTAAGCGGCTAGAGGAAAAGGCTGCAGTGATTTAACTTGCCACATACAACTCGGAGCTAATGAACTTCAGGAATAGTGAGTATGGCCAATAGTCATGGGAGGAAATAAGGCAAGAATCAACACCACAAAAAAAGGAAGTAATTTGCTAGGTAGCCTACAATTAGCCTCTGAATCTTACAGTGGAGAGTATTATTGAGGCAAATAGCTTAGGAAGATTTAAAAAGGGATTAGTCATTCACATGAATGAATAAGGCCAGAATTTAGTTACCTGAGCTGCGGAAGGGGGAGGAACACATCATAAAAGCGATAGACCCAGTCAGTTTCAGGGTGCACAGACTCTCAACCAGGAAATTTAAATGATTATGATTCTGGAAATTAAATGATTACCTATTTGAGAGGACCTGACCAAATGATAAAATCACCCAGAATTAACTAGAATATCAGAAACAACAAAAATCCAACAGCGGGCCAACTAAACGAAGATTAAGTAGGGTAGTTCATTCTAAGGTATCATTAGATATATTATTTCTGATAGAATATGTCTGGACTACAAAAATATATGTTACAGCATCTCTTTTTATTCAGAAAGGTATTCAACTTTTTCAAGTAATATTTTAACCACTAATGAAGCTAAAATTTTGATATAGTTGAAAGAAAATTATGCTATATAGAATAATTTAGGTCATGTTAATCATCAGAATAATTAGAAACAGACTACGACCTTGAGATAGTTCAGTTACAATGAAATTATTTTAAATAATTCATTTTAAAAGAGAATGACTTTTATGTAAGCATTACTTAAAATTAAATGAAGCTTTATTATTAAATTATTCAACAATAAAGCACAAAAAACACAACACTGAAGTACATTAATCAAATAATGATATGAGTTGGAAATATTTAATTAATGATTGACAAGACAAAAAACATTTAGAAAAAAAATGAATTGAAATCGAAGCTCAAAAGCTTTACTACCCAAATTTACATCATCTTTGATTTTTGTCTGAAGTAGTGTGGTAGTTTAAAAATATGGCCCCAATTCTTTGGCACTTTCACACAAAAAAAGTTGGGGTCTAAGTCCCTTCCCTTTGAATCTATACCAGCTTAGGACTGTTTTGCCCAAGTGACGCTGAGTGACTTTCAAAGTTAGGACAGAAAAGATTACGCAGCCTCCACCTGGGTCCCTTTAGACTCTGGACCTGGAGGAAGCCAGGCTTCATGTAAGAAGTCTGCTGTCCTGTGACTACCGTGCTGGCGAGGCCACATGTAGGCACTACTGTAGACAGACGAAGCTGAGCATCTTGACAACAGCCAGCATCAGCTGCCAGCCAAGTGAGTGAGCTGACATTTGACTACAACTCCATGAGAAACCCCAAGTGTGAACTGACCAGCTGAGCCCTTCCCAAATTCCTGACCCACATGTTATGATCAAAATAAAATGGTTGTCTTAAGCCCCTAGGTTCTGAAGGAATTTGTTAAGCAGGAGATACAGTAACCAAAATAGTTTTTATAATTTAAAAAGCACCTCAGTGATAAATGGGATGCCAGGATAAAGTCTCAGGCCATAACATTCCATTGCATTAAAAATTTAAATACACTGTGTAATAAGACATCAAAAATTCAGGTTCGAATATCTACCTTACTTTTTCTACCAACCTAAACATATTATAATTTACTTTCAATCATTTACTCAGTCTAAGAAATATTTATTGAGCAACCTACTCTATTCTAGGCTCTATAATAAGTGCTAGCTACAAAAGCAGCTCAAAGAATAGTTGGGGAACAGATAATCAATCAAACATCAAATCATCACACAAACATATAATTCTAAAAGGAGATAAACTACAATGACAGCAGAGTAAAAAGGACTCTAAAAGCATAAACATTATGGACTGAAGAGGAGAGCGAAGGCCAAACTTCATCAGCAGTGTTATGAACTAGGATCTTTATATAGAGCGATGGAAGGTCTTACAAGTTTGTAAGAGAAATAATGAAATGTTGAGATTTTCATTTTAAACATCATTTTAGCTATCTAGTTCAATAATTTATACACTGACAACACCAGCCTCCAGCTTATGGTCTAAATAAATAAGTTTGCTACACAAATACTCATTTCATGCCTACAATGTGCCAAATGCTAAGAAATTAAACAGCAAAAAAAAAAAAAAAAAAAAAAAATTGAGCATAAAGCAGAAAACAATTTAAATATACTGAAATAAGAATTTTACAGTGAGTATAAAGAGTAGTGAAAGAGTATAGGAAGAATGCTTAATCCAGATATAAGGGGTCAAGAAGAATTCTCAAAGGAAGAAATGTCTAAGCTGACCCTAGAAGAATGGGTAAGTGTGAAAGAGGCCAACCAGAGTTGGGGAGAAAGGAAAACAAGTGCATCCCCCATAAGACATAACCTCATGTCACTAAATCAAAGGCTCATAATTAAGAGAGTCACAGAGTGCTCGAGGAACAAAAAGTTTAATATGGCTTTAGGTTTTAGGGGGCTGCTTGATTAGAAACAAAGTTAGGAGTGGTAAGCAGGAGTCAGCTCACTCAGATACATGTAAACCATGTTTAGATTCTATTCTAAAAGCAAGAGGCAAATATTGAAAGGAAATGTCAAGACCAGTCTTGTATCTTATGGAGAACCATCTGGCTGTGGTCTAGAGAACAGGTTGGAGCAGTGGAACCAAGAAGAAAGCTGTAGTTGAAAACCAGGAAAGAAATGGTGGAGGCCTGAGCAAGGGAAATGCCAGTAGAGATGAAGAAAAGTAAAGAAGAAATATTTTTTAGAATTGGAAGGACTTGGTGATTGATTCAATGTGGCAGGAGAACTCAATGATGACAGCCAAGTTTCTGACTCAGGTATAACTGATAGAAACTGCAAACTCCCAAGGGAGAGCAAGGCTTTAGGGGTGTGGGAAAGAAGAGTATGAAAGGGAAATTTTGTTCTGAGATGTTTACAGTGTCTTTGGGTAGGACATGCAAGTGGAAATGTTGAAGAGAGAGATAGCTATATGGTACTAAAGGTGAGAAGAGAGATCAAGATTTGGAAATCAATAGCATATAGGTGTTACTTGAAACCATGGGAGTGGATGAGATGGTCCCACTTAATAGTATACAACGTGAGAAGAGAGAGGGTTAAGGATGGGACCACACAGACACCTATATTAAGAAATGGTAAAATAAGAAAGCTCAAATGGAAACAAAAGGAATGGCCAGAGTTAGGAAGAAAACAGGAATGTACGCTGCCATTAAAACTTAACAGCAAGTCAAATCATAGCTTTTCTAAAGTTATTTTCTCTTGACTTCTTTACATGAAAATAAGGCTGTTTGGTAGAAATCTTTCTCTGGATCTAAATTTGGGTGAGAGCCTTCCACTTCCTCAAAACATGTAATTAAGTTTCCTCTTCTTGGACTGGAAGACTTATGATTTTGTATAACACAGATATAAACTTAAAGGAAAAATATATTTAACGTATAAATATAATAACAAACTTAAAGTCTGTAAAAATGTCATGGGTTTTAGAGCCAAATGGATCTGAATTGAAATTCCACCTTTGTCATTTCCCAGCTATGGGACAAGTTATTTATTCTCTATAACCTTGAGTTTCCTCATATAACATACTACTACCTACAGCACAGAAATAGAGCTGTTCCTGTTTTCTTGAACCGACTTTAATCACAAAGCCAAACCCGATCAGTGCCAACGAAAACAGCACTGGTCATAGTTACAAATAATTTCCTTGTTGGGAAATCTAATGGTAAATTTCAATCCTTACTCTGCTGAAACTATCAGAAGCATTAGACAAAAATGATTAATTACTTCTTCCTTTTTAAAACATCATCTTTGTTTGGATTCTGGGTAACCACACTATCTTGATTATCTTCTGGCCTAACTGGCCCACTTTCCTTTCAGATTTTTTGCTGGTTCTTTCATATGTCCCAAGCTCCATATTTGTGAACACTGGTATGCCCAAATTTAATCCTTGATTATCCTTTTCTACCTACTATCCCTCCCCAGGTGACCTCATCTAGTCTTACGGCTTTAAATATCACCTATATGGCAAAAACGTTCAAATTTGTGTATTCTGTTTAGTTCTCTCTTCTGAATGCCAGACACCAAGTGCCTACTTAACATCCCTTCATGAATGTCTAAACAGCTTTTCAAACTGAGCATGAACTCTCGATTCTCCCTAAACCTAAGTCCACCTATAGTATTCCTCGTCTTATTAAATGGTATCCCCATTCTTCTAATCACTTGAGTGCAAAAGCTGAGTCATCCTTGACTCTTTTTCTCTCATCCCACATCCAACCATCATAATTCTGTCAGCTCTATCTTCAGGATATATTCAAAATTCAACCAGTTCAATCCATATTTGCCTCTATCATCCTAGTCTGAACAATATCATCTCTCCTCTGGATGATTGCCATAGTCTTCTAACTGATGTCTTTGCTGACATTCTTGCCTCCCACAGTAGTATATTCTTCACAAAGAGCCAGACTAATCTCTTTTAAAGGCGAAGTCGTATCTGGTTAGCTCAAACCATTCTTATACCTTAGTTTCCCATCTCACTCAAAGGAAATGCAAATTCTCTGTGGCCTTAAAACCCTATCTGCCCGGCTTTCCTCACTTCTCCTGTTGTTTCCTTATCGCTCTTCACCTCATTCCCTATGCTTCAGCCACATAGATCTGTTTGCCATTCCTGGAACATCCCCAAGCATGCTCCTGTCTCTGGAACTTTATACTTGCTATTCCCTTAGATACCCTTGTGCTTTGCTTCCTCACTGCCATCATGAAGATCTATGCTCAAAAGTCCCCTTGTAAAATAAGCCATCCCTGATAACTCCCCCAACACTATAAATATATAAAAACCGCCCTCACCAATATTTTTTATCACCCTTCCCTTCTCCTTCTCCACAGCCCTTATTATATAATTACTTATTTTATTGTCAGTCTCCCCTCACCCGCAACCAACCTAACATATAAACTCCATGAAGCCAGGGGCTTTATCTGTTTTTGTTCTCTATATCCTACAACAGTGCCTACAACAGTGCCTGGTAAGTAGTAGGTATTTAAGATGTAAGTGAATTAAAATTAAATAATATGTATAAAAATGTTTAGTATAAAAATGTTTAGAATATAAATGTCCAACAAAGGATTGTTCTTATTATTTGTCAAAACTTAAAACTCAAGTGTTAATTATCCCCAAATTGATAGGGCAAATAGTATTGGCAAAATTAAAAGAGGATGCCATATTCTAGAAATTATTTTCCTCCAGACACTGAATTTTTAATTTAGACACACAACTTGATTAGAGAGGTTCATTTAGTTTACCATATGAAACCCTCTGACAAAGTGATTTTGAATCTAAAAAACCAACTTTTTTTAAAAAAAAAAGTATTATAACTTTAAAGGTTTGCCATATTATCATGAATGATCCAAAACAAAATTAATAAAATTGTGTTTTAAGTAAAGGAAATAAATATTTTGAAAGGAGCAAGATATTTACTAGTACTCTTATTTCCAACAATTAAAAAGAGATCTAAGAAATATATATATTGAGAAATAAGTAATGGATGGCTTTATTACTTTAGATTAAATATAATAGGAGGGATTGTAAGGTATTTATTACTAAAAGGTTAGCTGGTGTTCCAGAACTGGTTTAATAAAATCCTCCCAGAAAGGAAACAGAAGGGAAAAAGAGACCCACAACTCTCTGGGAACTTAAAGGAAAGCTTATTTATGCCATCAGCTAAAGCTGAGAAGAAATACTGCCAACAAGGTTTTAAGATGGCTCCTTGGGGACATTAAGTACATTTTTAGATTATCTCATGGTACTTGGCGTAAAGGTACCCAATAAATATTTGTTATGTGCATAAGTGGGACACTAATAAATGAATAAGTTAATTATAAGACTCATCACTCAGGTATGTCCACACTGGCTATCACAAACTCTTAATAAAAAGCTGGGAGCTCAAGTTTTAATATTATCCTCTTTTTGTCTCTTGTATGAGGAGTAAAGAGAAAGCTGAGCTCTACTCTATGAGTCAAAAATATCACCACTCTAAAGGTCTGAGTTGCTGCCTTAGGTAAGTAGTACTAATCATGTTATTTGAGATCTCTTAGGCAGTGGAGTGCAATGCAGGGTTTCTCTATGTTGCCTCATTCACGTCCAGATAGCTGCAAGAGAAGGGAGACACCTAGGCAGCCCATAACCAGGTCCTGCTGGCCCAGAGCGCAACCCTCAATAGGGGTTTCCTCTACAGAAATCAAATGCCAGTTCAAATCAGATTTTGAACAGTAAGAGAAAAAAGGAAATAAATTATTAAAGAGAAAGAAATTATTAAAGAGACAGAAGAGGAAAATAAGGGCATGAGTCAGTAAGGTGTGAAAGCAAATGTTACCACACCTCCCCAAATACACACACACACACACACACACACACATTCTGTAGACAAAAGAATAAGCTCACATATGCCTTACTTTTCACTTTTAAAATTTGTAGAGTGGTTTAACAGATTTCAGTCTCATATTATTCTTCACATTTTCAGACTACCAAAATCACACCTGGAATGGCAGGAACTGTAAATTCACCTGTGTGAAGATGGCTGCATTCAAACTCCACAGTGAATGCGACAGTTTCTAAAAATATGTAGGTTGCTTTAAGGTTTAAGGAAAAAAGTAGGTTACACTTTTACCCATAAAGGTCTAGATGACTCAGAGTTTAATAATAGGATACATAAGCTTTCACCCCTAGGTTACTGATTCTAGGGTGATCATAATAGACAGTCATTTTAGGACATTACCATCTAGCAGCTGCTTTGTTCACAATCTGTAAGAGAAATGTGCTGCATGTCTCTATTAATACTCATTTGACAGGTGTATACATTCCAACTTATATGCATCTGCCAATCTCAACCACTTTGAAGCAGCGTGATGACAGCTGTCACCTTTAGAAAGCCCTTAGCATGCCCAATTCCCTCTTTATCTAAAAGCACTAAATAGTAATACTTCATATAACAGATTTTATTGTCTAAAATCAAAATCATAAAAGATAGATATTTGTTGAGAACTTCTGAAATGAGTGCAATATCATTCTATGAAACAAAGAAGGCAATAACCTTTCCTCCTAGGAAAATACGGGTAAAGGCCAAACCAACTGAGAAGGTCAACATTTGTAATGGCTTAGTGACTAGGAGGGGACTGCAATATCCTTGGGACTCTGTGCTTTCACCATACATGCATACATAGGTCACTGGGAAATGCACTTCTAAATTTTATATGCCAAAGATTCATGTACCCAGGCAATATAAACCAGTAACTCCCATTACCTCTTTCATGGTGCTCTAGGGCCTCTAAGTCAACACCTATGTAGTACCAAAGATTATAATTTATCAAGTTCAACCCTTCACCATGGTAACTGGATGGTACCTATTGTACTGTAAAATCATTCCACTAAGAAAAGTTCCCCGCAGCCTCAGTCACAGGAATAACTTGAGAATTATGTTTTGAAAATTAAAACTATTATTTTTAAATGACAGTATGGTGGTATTTAAGTCACTGCCTAATCTGTTAACATCTGTACTGAAATAATGACTACATCTGCTCATCAACCTTTACTACATATTTAGTCCACGGAACTAATGGAAATAAGACTTATCATCTAAAACTCCATGTTCCTATCTTCCACATCCATATTTGTACCTTCTTTCAAAGAACTCAGCATTCTCCTTTTAGGAGAAAGTTAATTTAACCAGGCAATAGTCCAACTCACATTTAGTATGGATTTTTGATGTTTATATAAAATACTTAATAGGGACTCTGCTTTATTTTCTTAAGTGATGTTAAATAATGCACTTGGCACAGATTCAAAAACTGGTGGAGAAAGTCACTAATAACTTAATTTCAAATATATCATTTTATTTTAAAAGGTCTTAAGAGCCCTGCAAGTTCAGACTTGACAAATTTGTTTCTGTCAAACCCAAGAAACTTTATAAAATGAGAAAGAAAGCACTCACTATGCCCTTTTGATCCAGTTTAGTAAGGCAAACAAAACAACTCTGCAGTTTGATGTTGTTTTGCTTTAGAAATAGTGTGCCATTACAGATCATGGTCTGCGATTCCATTTCATTGATGAGGAAATTAAGGCACAGAGAGGATAAGTGACACAGAAACAGAGACCCTTTGATTAGAAGGGACCTTGTAATTAACACAGATCAGAAATACTATAACCACAAGCTCACATTTTTATCCAATTGAAAAAGTGCCATTTCTGTATAAGCTCAATGTTTGTCTAAAAACTCTTTAATTCTGTTTATAGACAAACTTAGCAAACCTATTAATTTTGTCTGCTTTAAGTCTTCGTCTTTTGTTTTAAACATCAGGAAGCTCGGAGTAGAATTTTGTGCCAAGCAGAACACCACTTCCCAGCCGTGGTTTCTGGCGCTAATCTCATCTTTTCTTTGTCGCTCATCTCTTCATAAATTCAATAACTATTAGTTGAGTGTCTGTTATATGTGAGATGACGTTCTAGGTGCTAAAGATACAGTAGTGAACAAATCATATGAAAACTCTTATCTTCATGGAAATTAATTACTGAAGTGTAAGATTGTGTGTGTTAGTGCTATGGAGAAAATAAAAGCAGGAAAGGAGATTGGGAGTGTGAGGTGAGGTTCAACGTTAAAAAGGGTGGTTAGTGAAGGCCTTAAGGGTGATAGTTGCATACAGCCCTAGAAGAGAAAAGGGGGAGGAGTAAATGAGCAAAGGGAATGGCATCAGAGATGTTCCAGACACAAGGAACAAGTGCAAAAGCCCCGAGGTGGAAGCATGCCTGGCCCATATGACTCATCTTTCTGTTGTTGTTTATTATTTTAAATAAAGTATATTTTTCTTTATTGAAAGTTCTGTCAAACACTTTGAAAGAAGGTCAGGAACATACGAACTGAACTGTCATAAACACTACAGACAACCTTCAGAGACTATGTAGCTTCGGAGGAGTTTTTAGTGTTGGATATTGCAGTAGTACTTCACTCACTTTTCCACCCTCCCATTCTCCATTTCTTTTCTCCACAAGAGATCAAAATATTGACTTCCTAAAAGTAACTCACAGAAGTTAAAAAAAAAAAATTCACTTTGGGGAGAGGGCCCATGTTAAGGAAATCGAACTGCAATGCAGAGTACCCAAACCCCCAATGACCATCCCCCTTGAACTTGTAAACTCACTGTATTTGTATTCAGCTTTTAACATTAAATGCTACCTGGTACTGTTATTCTGTTTATGTCTCATTATATGCTACCTTGTATTGTTGTGTACACATCTGCTCTCAGTGACTTCCCTGGAGCAGGGCCCATGTTTTGGGAATATCTGAATCCCACCACATGGCTTTACCCATGGATGGTATCAATATCTGTTTGATGATGATGTCATAGAAACTACCACAATGAGCAGCAGACATTCCTCCTGTTTTAAATATCTGTTTGTGGATAAAGCATGAAAGAAACATCATAATCTCTTACAGGCATCTGGATAATCTCAACTGTCTTGGCCAAGTTACTGTTTGTGTAACATTCAGCTCTGTCTAAATTTCCTTTTGCGTTTTCAGTTGGGCACAGTACACATTTTCAGTGTAGACACAAGCATGGATTAGCCACAAAACATAAAGGAATCTCACTCTTTGGAACCCTGTTCAGTTTGCTTCTGCCAATGTTATTAAATACTATTACAGGAAAGGGACTCCACATGAAACTACCAGGTACAGGGACTATAAAATGTTGTCCATACAATCTAGCAAGACAGACACATAAGTAACAACACCAGTACATATAAACATGCAGACGTATTTTAAAAGTGTTTAAGCAGTGGCCTAGAGGGTGAGGTAAGGCTTCACAGAAAAGCTGGCACCTGAACAGCCAGGGTTTTGAAAGATGAATAGGCCTAGGACAATCAGACATGGGATCAAAGGTCATTCTGAATTGTGCAAAACACTGGCAGAAACATAACAGACTGAAAACTGCTGGAAGAAAGCATTCAGGGCATCAGTGAAGGAAAGCTGGTCTGTTGCACTCTTAAGCTTTCCAAGAAAAAAACAAGCCTTCAAATAAGAAGATGAAGAAGAAAGTTTCACCAGTGCTTGTTTTGTTCAATCTCTTAGCTTTGCTTCGCTCTTTCTGTTTTGCTCCTTCTTAAAGAAATAAAGTACTGTGCTGGCATAAAACTTTAGTGAGGAAAAATACTTCAACATTACTGTGGAAAGAGAAAAGTGAAAAGTGGGAAAGGGCCAAGGAATAAATGAATTATACTCTTCTGGAATATATAAATGGAGCAAAATTTTAAAAAATCAGGTGTCATGGACAGGAAATATTAATTCCAACCTTCCTCTTCACCAACTCAATCTATACTTATTTTATGCCCACTATTTGTTAGTTTCTGGGATACCAGGCCTATAAGGCACTATCACAGCCCTCCTGTTTGAGCAAGCTCTCGCTTGCAATCTAGTAAAAGAAAAAAAATGAAGGCAATTCTCTGTACCCTGTTTCTTCTGCGGTTGCCAACCAAAGCCTGAAACTCAGAGCAGAGGTAAATTCCAGTCAAGTTAACCAGTGACGACAAAACACACTTAAATAACATTACAACTGAGATGTGAGAAACTGATAGAGGTCCTCGGTAAGGGTGTCTCAGCTCCTCTTCCTGTGAGCAGGGAACTGGCTAGCTGGACTTCCTGGCCAGTGATTAGGCATGCTGAATGGGACACAGAGGAGGGGGCAGAGGGGGTGAAGTTACCTGGGAGCTCAGGTAGACTTTGAGGCACTCCTCGCACACGGCTTTCTTGCAGCAGGGCAAGGGCTTGATGGGCTTGTCTTCCAGGCACACCCGGCACATCAGCACCATGAGGGGCGCATAGGGATCCCCTACCCGACCCAAGCCAGAGTAGGGTGGAGCTCCAAGCAGGCTGGGCACGGAGAACGGTTCTGGCGCCAGGTAGAACTCCAGCTCGATGCTGCCGCCATCGGGAGACAGGGGGTCCGTTGGGAGGGGGAGCCGGGGGCTAGGAAAGGAGGAGGGGGTGCTGGGAGGGTCTGTCACTGGAGGAGCCCGAGGTGGCGACGCGGGCGGCGAGGGCTGCTCCGCTGTGGGGCGCTGAGGCAGGTCGTTCTCCAGGCAGTAGACGGAGCAGAAGACTTGTCTCTTAGCGGGGGGCGAGCGCCACTGACCCAGCACATCCAGGACCAGTCCTTCGCGGGCCCCGACGCGGGTCCTGGGCTCCGGCTCCTCTCCGGGGGACGCCTTCTGCTGTTCATCCCCTCCCTCCTTTCGGTCCCCAGCTTTCTCCTCCTCTTCCAGCTGCTGTTGCAAAGTTTGGGGGTTGAGGGGCCCGGTGAGTGCCAGTCCCGCGGGATGCCCAGGTGCTTGGCTCTTCGTCCAGCCCGGGGCTCCCCAGCTCCTCGCGGGCTCCCGGGAGCTCGTGTCCACGCAGCGCGAGTCGCTCGGCTCCGCGGAGGCAGCGTGCGGCCCGGGAGAACCAGCGCTG
>NW_006494612.1:16025948-16029345 GCF_000325575.1 Pteropus alecto | reverse complement strand
GCCATCGCCGGTCCCCGCTGCGGGCCACGCGGGACGAGCGGCCAGAGGGCGGTGGTCCGAGGGTCGAGGGGCCTGTGCGGCGGCGCGCACGGGAAGTGCAGTCGGAGCGCGAGCGAGCGGCCGGGGCCCCTGGGCGAGAGGCCGGAGTGGGCGACCTTTCTCTGCTCCTGCTTCACCTAGCGCCGTCCTCGCTGCCCCTCACCCCACCCCTTTGGCGCACACCTCCCCACACGTACACACGCGCGCAGGCACCCGCGCGCTCACTCACACGCACACCCGGAGTGGGTGTGATCTAAGTCGCGATGCGCTCTCGCGCCCAGAGTTCACACTCGGCCTCAACAAAACCTTTCCGAGCAGAGAGACTGCCCTTCGAGCTACGCATTAAGTAGAAGTTCCTACAAAACTACTGTATCTTCAGAGCTGGAACCAGAGAATACTGGCTGCAGAGGATTTGGTTTGTTTCTCTTGGATCCATCCGATTTTAAATACTTCAAAGAGAGAGTTCAGAGGAATAACGCTAGGAATTATTAGTTCGAAAATGTATGCAGTACATACACCTCTGTTTTCTGCCTAATAGGATAAGAAGGATCTTTGAAACCCACAAATAAGCCAAAAATCCCTTTTAACCGACTCCTCCAACCAGAATCCTCACGAGAGCTGATAACTAAGTAATTTTAAGATTTACCCCTCTTTTCCTCCTCTTCATTGTCCTTTCAGGAACTATTTTTAACCCTTTAGCTATTTCAAAATGGGTAGCACAAAGGTAGTAAGATAGCCTGGCCTAATTAATAAACTGGATCATGGGTGGGAAACATCAGGTTTCATTAGCATAACCATATTTATTCCCAAACTGTTTCCAAGACAACAATTATATTTGAGCCAGAACTTAATTATGTGTTGATCTATCTTTATTTTACAGGAAGTATTAGTCACCCAGACTGGTGTGTTTTAGTTCCCTAAAGCCAATGAAAACATTTTTGGGAAGCCAACTCTTGTTTTTTCATCTTCAGAGAGAATTCAATTTACACATTCATGTAATAGGAAGGAGCTGTGAAGTGTATGCAAGTTTTTTTTTTTTTTTTAACCTTGACGTTGTTACTGGGTTGTCCTAAAATATTTTCAAAATTAGATACAAATGCTAGAAAGGTGACACCAAAGAACGTTTCTATCATGTGTGTTGGATGCTCAGTTGTACCTCAAAGGGATAAATCCAATCTGTCAGTCTAAATGCCACCTCATTTATCAGTCTGATCCAAGAATAAAGAATTCTTATTTGGAAGATTAAATACTATTCAGGGATTTTTTTTTTTTTTTCATCTTGGCTAATTGATTTCCTGGTAACTGCTCTTTTCTCCAAATGATACCTCTAGTGTTTATTGTCTTAAAGGCATCAACGAGAAGCCCACATATATGTGCCTTTTGTGTATGCCACCTGATAACTACTTTTCTATTCTTGCAAATGGGGATTTAAAAATAATCTGTGTTTTACAGATGACAACAGGCCCAGAGTAAGAACAGAGTAACAATAATGAATACAAAAAAGTATATCTCCACAGTGTGTAGCAATCAAACCCCTCCCATAGTTTTGAGACCTCCTCCCCCACAATCATTTGTCATAGATGTTCCAAGAATTTGTTATTGCAGTGCCCACCACTTTGTTCATTATCCCTCAGGTTTCAGTTCACTGGTAGCGGCTTTCCTTGACACTGAACCAGATGAAATCGCTGTTGGGATTCCTGAAAGTGGCCTATAGCTCTCTGCCCTTCTTACTGTCATGACTTCCTCCCTACAGGATTCATCTGCCCTTTGTGAAAGTAGAACCATGGCATGCTGTATCTCTACCCTCCAGACAGACCCAGACTTGCCTGAATCATGGGCCCAGCATCTCCTGGTATTCAGTCTGAGATCCATGAGATACCAGCAGTATGGAAATGAGTTGAAATGCAAAGTTAAAATGCTAGTTCTACCATCAATTTCCCTTGAAAAGAAATGAATGAAGTTCCTATGTTGATTGTGCGCATAGGGTTCACTTTTATAAAAGAATTGTTTGAAAATATAGTTACCATAGGATAAATTTCACTTATCTACTACAAACTTAATATTCTTGAAACTCAGACCATCTGATCCACATCAGGCTGCATACAGTTGTTAGTACAACATAAGCACTAACTGCTACTGCCAGTTTCAATATTTCTTAATGAACTGTGCACCTTCTCTAAACCCAGGACTTTAATATCAGGAGACAGAGTTAAGTTTGAGAATTGACATAGGCAACCGCTTTTGGTCATTATGGAACATTATTTTTTCTATTACCACTTTTCTTATCCTGAGCTTTAAACATGACTTGTTTGGGTTCCCTTGAAAATTTTATTCAGACATTAATTAGAAAATTAAAGAGCCTAGAATTATTAACTTGTTAGAAAAATGTTATGAACTATCAGAAAAGCTGTGAATCATTTACATTTTACATATTAAAGGTAAAACAAATTTCTTCTTAACTGTTGCAGAGAAGAAATACATAATGTTTAAATGTCATGAAATAATTATACAGCAAATACCTGACTTGTTTTTCTACCAGTCTTCAACTATCAAAACAGGTAAAAATAAATAGAAATCATTTATTTAAAAAAAAAATTATTTCTTGAAGAGGAATGAACAGTGGGGAATGGCTTTCTAGGTCTTTTCCTGAAAAACAGTTGGTCCTCTTTCCTCTTTTCTCCCCTTTTTGCCCATGGAGGAAGAGACCTTGGAATTATTAGGGGGAAAGGGGCATCAAATAGAAACAAGAACACAATTATTTCACTTTCTTTTCCCACCTAAATTCCCTAAGGAAAATCCAGCTAGCAGACTTTTATGAGATAATGTTAAAAACAGAACACGACAATGTATTCCTTTAAATTATAAAATGAAAGACCCAAAGCTTGGAAAACAGAGAAAACCAAGAATAAGAAGGAGGAAGAAGAGAGTTGGAAGGAAGGAAGGAAGGAAATGGGAAGGACTCTGTTACCCACCACTCAAAATAAACAAGAAGAGATTCACTAACAGCAAAATCAACCCTTCCTAACCTGAAAGAACCAGTTCTCTCCTGAGTCACTAAGGAGTCACTAAGGGGACAGTGGAGTTACTAAGATCTTGCATTTTAAAAGCAACTCAAAGTTTCCACTACTGTGGTTTTTGTTTACCAGAAAGTTATCAGCCCTGGCCCTACATCTAGAAATCCCCGGTCTCCTCTTCCCACGGCACATAGTCACATGAAGAAAAAAGCAGTTCTCTCTGTTCCTCAGCTTCCCTTTCTGAAAGGGGTGTCAAGACACAGCCTCCTCCAGACAGGCTTTATTTACGGCAAGAGTCAGAAAAATTTACAGCCTGACTCCTCCCTGGCCCTGATTCAGGAATG
>NW_006494612.1:16016428-16025934 GCF_000325575.1 Pteropus alecto | reverse complement strand
GCAAGATAAATCTCTTCTTATATAGCACTCCATATCATTGTAGCTGGTTAAGTCACAGTGAAGGAAATCGTTTTGCCCAAACTAAAGGCAAAGAGCAAGATAAATCTCTTCTTATATAGTACTCCATATCATTGTAGCTTGGTAAGTCACAGTGAAGGAAATCATTTTGCCCAAACTAAAGGTTAATCAAGCATTAAAGTAACAGAACCAAAGATTCATTTGTACAAAACAATACTTCTAGTTCCGAAAAAAAGTGGAGGTTTTCTTAGCAAAAGGAAAAGTAAATCTCTTCAGAATTGAGAAGGAGTAAAAGGTAATTTGGGCAAGATTTATTCAAAACAATAAAACAATGGAGAGTGCTTACAAAATTACGTTAAGTGAAAAAGGCAAGAAAAATGTAATGTATAACATGATTACAAGTGTGTAGCATGTATATGATAAAATAAGGACAGAGGTAATAGTGGTTATTATATAATGGTGACATGGTTATGATTTTCTTATCTACTTTCTAAAATTTCCGAAACACTAAATTGCTTTTATAACAACATATAAAAGAGAGAAAAAAGAGTTTTTTGAAAAAATAGAACAGTTTTATCTAATGAACAGAGAAATAGACTTGGTGTTAACAGATGTTATTTGCATGCACACGTGTGACAGGTAGGTAGGTTAAGTCCTGTTTGTGTTACAACTCAATTCAACAAACATATCTTGACTGTCTATTATTATATGCTGTGTTAAGTGTGGAAAATTCAGTTTACTAATTTGTTCAATGGTGATAATAATTCTTTTCTCCAAATATTTTTAAAATTAATTTATAATATCAATAAAATACTTCAAACTGTTCAGAGCATAGTCTACCTATATACGGAAACCCAGTTCTTAGAATTCTGCACATAGCTCTCAGCTAAACATTTTTAAAGGAAAAAAAAATTAAAGAATGGTCTTCTCTAGTGACTTAAGCACCAAATAGAACTATAGTTCTCAAATTGTATGCCAAGGTACCCTGAGGCACAGCAGCAAACTCTAGGAGGTACATGAGATATTTAAAATTCTTCAGGGAATCACAGCATTACCTGTTGGACATCATGTAAGCTACTACTGTTAAGTTATTAGGAATTTCTTTTGGCCTAGTGGGCCCCATGAGAAATAACTGAGACACGGTGCTCCATAAACCAAGAAAGTTTGGAACCTTGGGTTGGAAACCTCAGGTATAGACTGGAAACAGAAGGATAGAGGCCCTGATCTCTTAGAAATTTATATTTAAAATTTACAACAGAAATTTGTGTAGTAAAGGATTAACCTTACCCAAATAAAGGTCTGGTCCTTGCCCCCAGCTCCTGGGAGGTAACCCCCAGGCCCTGACTGCAGGAATGGCCTAATTAGTGAGTCTCGGTTTATCTGAGATCCTCAGACCATCACTTAGTCTATGCTAACAATCTGATTTATGTTGGTGTCTTGGGTCATGTGGTACTAGCTTGACCTCTGGAGGGGTTGGGAATTAAGGCCAGCCATGTCTACCTCACTGACTTCTAATGAAAACCCTGGACACTAATGCCTGATGTGCTTCTGTGGTTGGTAATGTTCCATGCCTATTGTCACACATTGTCGCTGCAAGAAATATGTGCTGTCCTCACAACTTCACTGAGAAAGGACAACTGGTGACTTCATGCCTTATCTCTCCTGGCCCCTGCCCTGTGTATCACTTTACTTGTTGCTGATTTTAACCTGTGTTCTTCCACTGTAATAAACCATAACTGTGAATAAACAGTTTTGCCAAGTCTTAAAAGTCTTTCTAGAGAATCATTAAAACTAGAGATAGTCTTGGGAACTTCGTGAACTACAACACTGGAAAAATGAAAGTTTATTAACTTTGTTAGGTTTTCGTTTTCCTAGTTTTCCCAAGCAAAAGATGTCATTGAGAAGGTATCGTATCCACTAATCGAAGAATAAGACAAGTTTAATATTAAAGGAGAATAAGAGAAAATGTATTACTTTTTTCTTGTCACATAAGAAAGTTGATTTTCTTAGATAACGGAAAGAAGTAACTGGCCTTTTGGATATACAGGTTGCTTGAAATTGACTTTAATATTTTGCTTGATAAAATCTAGGAAGGGGATTAAATGATTCTAAAAATTTCTAGACTGACAGCTTAAGCTATTCAGTTATATTTATTTTAGAATTATGGCAAACAATTTTATCTATTTATCTCTTAACACACTGTTACCAAGTTAGACTAGGAGAACCCAGCTGCCTTTGGGAGATGTTAAATACCACAAGCTGCTCTCAAACACTGTGGAATCAATAAAGCTCAAAATATTTTCTCAAATACTTAAAAAATTTTCTCATCATAGAAGCATCTTAAAAGGATTTTTATTCACATGTTCATAACTCATTTACATTTTATTTTTTCTTGTCTTTAGAAGACATGGGCACCGCTATTATGAGCTTTCTCAGAATGATCCTTTATTCTATAATTGTACAATGAGAAAAGGACCAGGCTGGGCAAATGAATATTTGTACCTTAGTCTTGTTTTGCCATTAATTGTCTATTTGCCTGAACTTTTCAGGGCCTCAATTTTTACTTCTGTGAAATGGGAAGATTGAGCTGGATGACTTTTAATTTCAGTATTAAAATAATCATTTTCAATTTAACCAATAGATATTAATCTGTACTTTGCACCCATTGTGAAATGCATAGAGCTTATAAATGGTGAATATAACTCAATCCGTGCCCTAAGGAATCTTGCAATTAAATAAAGAAGACAGATGCCTAACTATAGAATCAGAGATTTTGATGGATGCTATAACCCAGGACTATGTGAGTTGCAATGCAAGGGAGATTTCTGTCTAAGTGGATCACAGAAAGTTTCATGGAGAGCTTGAAGTTGAGTTAGATTTCTAAAGATGGAGAAGGCAGTATTGGTGGTAAATATTTCAATAGGGGAATTATATGAGCAAACACAGATCATATATGATGCCTTGAGTGGCAGCTAGTGAACCTGGGTGTCTCTGATCACATGCAGTGTGTAGAGAAAGGACAGGACATTAGGCAGGAAAGATAAGCTGACTCAAAATTGTTTAGGGACTTTGTGCTGGATAGTTCTATTTGCCCTTCCAGATCCCCTTCCTGCTTTTGTCTACCCTCTGTGCCCCTGGAGGCTGACCAATAGGGGCAAGCATCAATGGCTGCAGTTGTACTCTGCCTTCCAATGCGATTCAACCCAGGGAAGGCACTGGCAGGTGATCAGAGGGTTGGAGTCATTATTTTTCTGGTTCTCAACTGCCAGGTTCCTGTATGTTGTCTGTGTTCTTCCATCAAAGGCCATGGGTATTGTCATCCCTGGATTTTGAGAGTTCCTCTCTTCAGGCCAAAGGGACGTATATTAGTTTCCTAGGGATGCTGTAATAAAATACTATGAACTAGATTGCTTAAAATAACAAAAAAAAGTATTGTCCTATATTTCTAGAGGCTAGAAATAGCAAATCAAAGTGTCAGCAGGGCCATATTCCCTCTGAAATCTGTAGGGGAGAAATCTTCCTTACCTCTTCTGGTTTTTTATGTTTGCTAGCAATCCTTGACATTCCTTGGCTTGCAGAAGCATCATTCTACTCTTTGCCTCTGTCATCACGTGGCCATCTTCTTTCTGTGTGTCTGTCTCTATGTCTCTTCTCTTCTTATATGGACATCAATCATAATGGATTAAGGGCTGCTCCTACTCCGGGATTATCTTTTATTGGCTACGTACATCTACAATGCTCCTATTTCCAAAAAAAGATAATATTCTGAAGCACTGGGGGTTAGAACTTCACATATCTTTTGGGGAGACACAATTCAACTCATAACAGAAGGTAAGGTTCCCCACAGTTACTAATCCCTGAGTACTGCACTACTTCTTATACAAGTTAAACCCTGTCCGTACCTTTGTAATTGGCCCCGTTACTAAGTTCTCCTAAGCTACCCAGTTTGTTTGTATCATCTGTTTTCTTCAGAGATTCTGATTATATATATTTGACCAGGTGTTTTGATTTATTGAGTTTTGTTTTAGATAGTGCGATATATTTAATAGGAGAGTAATGACCAATTCTGGGT
This sequence comes from Pteropus alecto, assembly GCF_000325575.1. Lineage (NCBI taxonomy): Eukaryota > Metazoa > Chordata > Mammalia > Chiroptera > Pteropodidae > Pteropus > Pteropus alecto. The sequence goes on along the minus strand of NW_006494612.1, from coordinate 16,021,844 downwards.
TTAAGAACAAATAGATACAGTGGAAAAGTAAAATATGCATTAGAGGAAGGAGACACAGAAGGCAAGATATAAGGTACTAGCCTATTATATTATGTCGTCATGTTGAGATGTGATGGGGTTGAAAGTGGGAAGGGACATCAATGGCTTTCTGTATCCCAGAGTAAAATCTAAAGTCTTCCTTAAGGCCTTTCATAAGGTTCCCCCTTTTCTCACCTCTTACTTCCTCCACACTCATTGCATAAACTCTTGCTGGCTCTTTGTCTCAAATGTCTCAATCATACTCTTACCCCAGGACCTTGAGCCATGTTCCCTCTGTCTTGCGTGTTCTGGTGCCTTGTCATATGCATGACCCCCTCTCACTTTCTTCTGTTCTCTGCTCAAAATATTTCTTTGTCTTAGAGGCCTTCCTTATCCAACCTCAATAAAATATCATCATCCTCATATACCTATTCCCCAGTCATCTCCAGCCCTTTATTCTATTTTATTTTTCCTCATAGTACTCACCAAGTGACTATTTCTTTATTTGTTAATTGTGTCCCCGTCCCTCTTAGATTTTAAGCTCCATAAGAATAGGGATTGTTTTTTTCCTATTTGCTATTTTGTCCTCAGATATAACTGTGACTTGCACATAGTAGGTGTTCAATAACATTTATTCAATGGTAGGCATCATTAAAGATTAAATCTGTGGGACAGGATAATAGATGTAGTGTAGTGAAAATGGTCACATAAAAGGAATTAAATATGGTTCCATGAGGTTTTTTCCCTCTTAGGTAAACCTGATTTTATATAAGTAATTTCTATGCTTTTCTAAAACAAGATTTGCTTACCCAGTTTGGTTATTTTTGCATTTTACATTTCAAAAAATAGTCTTTTTTAAAAAAAATTCTAATGTCATTTTTAAAATCCTAATGTTAGTCATAGAAATCAATAATTTCTATGAGAAATGTGAGTAGGTTGTGACTTAAACACATTTTTAAGATTGCGCCTCTGATTTGTATTCTGTTATTCTATTAGCAGATTCTATTGATACTGTTCTGTCTGTGGGTTGTGGCTGGGAGTTCTACAGCTTTTTTCCCCCTTTTAACTTCATGTAACAGTCTTATGTCTATACCTCATCAGTTGATGCAATGTTTCCATTTTTACAGCAAACAGTTAAGTTAGAGAATTAGTCAATGTGTTTAACATGATCATCCAGCTTGTTCTGTGATGCATGATATTTATTATTTAATTACTCACTTCCAATTTTATGCATGACTAAGACACATTGTGAAATTACAACTCGACAATGCTCTACGGCACAGGCTTTCCCACACCTAAGAAACAGTTCAGCATGGTGCCAGCATTTCTCAGAATGGTGTCCATAGATGAAATTCTGCAGGCATATGGGGACTCAAGGAATCTGACCTCCAATTGTCATAATGAGTCATGCACAGATCTGCAAAATCTCATAGACCTTATGCTCTAGAGAGTACTTATGTTATTATTTTAAGAATAGTCCTTTTAAATTCATAGGGGAAATGAAGTAATAAAATCAGGATAATTTTTAATGTTACCAGTGATAAATAATTGTCAACAAATTTGAATCAAACAAGACTTGACTTTTAAGAAAACTACCTAAACATATGATTAATAAAATATTTTCAAGTATAGCTATAATGCTTGAAAATATTTTCAAGTAAGCATTATAGCTATACTAGACTCTGCTGACTCCACTCTGCTTACTTATGTCTCTTTGCAGCTGTAGTAGGGAGAAGGCAATGGAATAATAAGGATAAATAAGACTTGAAAATATTTTCAAGTAAGCATTATAGCTATACTTGAAAATATTTTATTAATATTTTCCTCCTAAACATATAATTAATAAAATATTTTCAAGTATAGCTATAATGCTTACCTTTTACATTCATTAAAATGCAGCAATGAGGACTCAGGGGCCATTTATTTATTTTTTCTTTAATTACAAGTCATTTTAAAGACTATTAAGACAAAGTTAAAAAGAGGAACTGAGGGAGAAATTGTTTATTGAAAAATTACATTATAACCAAATTATTTTAAAAGTCAAATTATGGCCTTTTCCTGGCTAGGGAGAATTATGACTGTTGGTTTTATGCCATTTTTCTCTAATTCCAAAGCAGCCAGATTTTTTTTTTCTTAGGTTAGCTTTGCAAAAATATTGTGAAGTAAACAATGTGTGTGTTAGGGTTTCCTCTACCTTGCTGCTCATGTTATAAGTGTTGGGACTTTATGCTGCTACTTGGAAAACAGTGTCACCCACCATATTAATCCGGCAAGACTTAGCATTTTCCTTCACTGTTCCTTCTATCAAAACTTACCTTACCTATGTACAATTTCTTCAGGCCTTTGTGCTGCCACCCAAATGAAAAGGGGTAAATATTAACATCTATTATATCACACATATCTATAGCATGATTTATAATAAGTTTTCACATGCATTATCTCATATCATTATTCAACATTATACAATAAATATGTCTGATATACAGAAGCTAGAAAACTACAGGTCACCAGCTCTTTTTGTACAGTCTTCAAGGTAAGAATGGTTTTTATGTTTTTAAGGAGTTCTATAAAAGAGGACTATGAAATGGAATGTCTCCTGCAAAATCTAAAATATTTACTATCTGCCACTTTACAGAATAAGTTCCCTTATTTCTGAATTCTTTTTCCCCTCTCTCTCTCTCTGTCTCTCACTCTCTCTTTCTCTCTCTCCTTCTTTTCCTTAGAAAAAAACAAAAATAATTACTTTCTTCTCACTAACCATAGTCTCAGTCTCTGCTGACTCCACTCTGCTTACTTATGTCTCTTTGCAGCTGTAGTAGGGAGAAGGCAATGGAATAGTAAGGATAAATAAGACAAGAGGAGATAAAGGATGGAGTATAGAGAGTTGCATTATCTTAGAAGAACATGAATAAAATAAAAGATTCCAAAAAAGAACAAAAGTCTACTTTCCCTTGCTGTCCCTGAATTCAAATGTGTCCTCAGAGTATAAACAATTAATAATAAGAATGACAAGTATGAAGAAGATGAAGAACAAGTACTTACTGGATGCTTATTTTGTACCAAGAACTCTTGGATGTGCTTTCATACACATTATCTGAGTTACTTCTCCATATATACAAAGATTGTCCTATGTTCATCAACTACTCAAGAACCCTCTATGATTCTTGGCAGCTCACAAAATAATACGTCCTTAAAGACACCCAACAAAAAGATAGAGGAGACAGAGTTAGTAATATGTAGTGATATACTATAGAAGTCAAATCCCTAGGATATGGTCCACATAGCTGTTATTGGACATGCAAAGTCAGGAAACTGGATAATTCCCATTTGTGCTAATTTATAAATCACATAATCATTTGATCTTTGATGTTCTCACCTGCAAAATTAGAGAGTTTATGTGGATCGCTTGAATGTATTCCATCTCTAAGGGCTATAACTCTGAAATGTCATCACTAAATTATAGATAATTACATTCTTCCAGGCCCAAAATGTACCAACAGTTAAGACAATAAAATGTTGCAAGGGGTTGTATCATGACTTTGCCTCTCCTGAAGGCTATGAAAATAAACTAGGATCTAGTTCAATAGAAATTACACCTTTTTAAAATACATATCTACTTCTCTTGACATATTACACACCATAATTGAACATTTTTTCCTAGAGACTCAACAATTCTATATGTTTTTTAAATTTTAAAAAATAACAATAGGTTCTGCTTCAATAGCCATATAAGTTTCTAGTACGCTGACTCTCCCTTATATAATAGCTTTCGCCCTTACTCATACCAGACATTATAATTAATTGGAGATGGCTCATAGGTCTAAATGTAAAAGTCTTAACCATTCGGCTTTTAAGGAAATCATAGGAAAACATTTTGTGACTTGAGCATAGGCAAAGATTTCTTAGATTATAAAAATAACTATAAAAAACAAATTATAAATTATCAATTTATCAAATTTTAAAACTGCTCATCAAAAGAGTTTCATAAACAATCAAATTGAAGTCTAGGAGAAAATATTTTTAAAACGTGTATCTTATAATAAAAGACTAATATCCAAGTTGTGTAAATAACTCCTATGACTTGATAATAAAAAGTCAAACAATTTAATAAAAAGTGGGCAAAGAATTTGAAGAGAAATTTTCACAAAAGAAGATCTATGAATGAGCAATAAGCACAAGAAAAAGTGTGCACAATTAGTTGTCAGGAAAATACATTTTAAAACCTCAAGGAGATACTTGTACACCTGTCAGAATGGCTCCAATTAAAAAACTAATGATACCAGATATTAGTAAGGAAGTCAAGAAATGGAATTCTTATACATATTTGCTGCTAATGTAAAAAGGTATAACTATTACAAAGAAAGTTCTAACAATTTATTGTAAAACTAAACATATATCTATCCCATGACCCAGTAATTCTGATCGTAGGTATTTAACCAAAAGAAACAAAATCATATCTCTACAAAAAGACTAGTACGAGAGTGATCAAAAAAGTTTTATTTATAATAGCCAAAACTGTAAATATAGTATAGAGAATGTATTTAAACATTTATGGTATATTTATATACTTTAAATAATAAAAAAATAAAAAAATGGACTATTGATACATATTAACATAGGTATATTTTTAAAATACTATGCTATGAGAGACACCTTACACAAAAAAAATACCTATTATATTATTCCATGTATATGAATTTTTACAATAAGCAAATCTAATATATAACAGGAAAAAGAAACAGAACCATAGTTGCTTTTGGGAATGGAGGAAGAGACAGCTTGGGAAAGAACATGCAGAAATTTTCTGAGGGGATTGTAATGTCTTGGTAAAGGATTGGATTATACCAATATATACATTTGTCAAAGCTCAGAAATAAAATAACGGTAAACAAATATTAAATTCTAAATATGCAAGCTCACATACTTGAGGGAATTGTTCAGATGTTAGTAATTTACTTTGAATTGTATCAAAAATGAAAGCGTGACTAATAGATGCATGAACAGATAAATAGGAATAGATATGTGATAAAACAAACATAGTAAATGTTAATGGTAGAATCTAGGTGGTGGATATATAGATGTTTACCAAAATATTCTTTCAAATCTTTTATAAAATGTTAGGAAAAAAATTTAAACCAGGAATTAATTTGTGGGAATGATCAAAAGCTCATCTTATTTAAAATTATTGCTGAGTTTATTTAAAGGCATTTTGGAAAGTCTCTTTATGCTCTATGCATCTACATAAGTGCTTAGGGGAAAATTCAATTTAATATTAATCTATAGGATATTAAAATTAATTCTAATAATATTATTTTAATATCATCAACAAACCTCTTAGTAATTTCAAAATAAAAACAAAATGATTCTTTATGAAAGAAGAAAGTACAAACAAGTGTTA
>NW_006494612.1:15997603-16015950 GCF_000325575.1 Pteropus alecto | reverse complement strand
AAGGAAAGAAGGAAAGAAGGAAAGGCAAGACAGACAGAAAAAGAAATCTGTTGCCTCCATGTGATAGTTTTTGAAGGTGAGGCCTTTGGAGTCCTTATGAATGGAATGAGTATCCTTATAAAAGAGATCCCAGAGAGCTGCCTTGCACCTTCTTCCATGTGAGATTACAGTGAGCTGTCTATAAACCAGGAAGGAGGCCCTCATCAGACATGGAATCTAATGGTGCCTGATCTTGGGCTTCTCAGCCTCCAGAAATGTGAGAAATAAATTTCTGTTGTCTATAAGCCACCCTATCTCCAGTATTCTGTTGTAACAGTGTGAACACATGAAGACACTATGCCTAATTGTTTTAATAGAAGTTCAAATTTAATCTAGAATGAAAACTCGAGAAGATGGGCTCTGGGAAAAATGTGGCCAGACAGATTCTCATATGAAGAGAAAGCTCAGAGGCCCCAAAAGGTATCGTTCAGTAATAAATGTTCTTTGCTCTATCTAGTTGTTTATAGAAATTTAGACATGAAAGCATGGAATACAATTTTTTTTTTTAAATACAAATGTTGTAATGATTACATCTGTGCAGCTCCTTTCACCACTTTGAAAAGGAATTTTCCAACTATCACTAAACCATCTTACAATTAGCCTTGAACTGGAAGATAATAAATGATTTACTAAATAGATGGCATGGACCTACAACACTTCTGTGCCTGAGCAATCGCAGGATATATGGCCTGTCTCATGAAATATTTTCAGTGAAGTATTTTAAATAATTCTAAAACTCATTACAATACTACTAATTTTAGATATATTTCTTTCTCCAAATATGTATTTCCTAATAAAATTTTAATAGTATTCTACTGTATTTTATTGCTATTGTATCAATAGCACCATGTTCTTAGTTTTAGGAAAAGCAAAGTTTAATAAATTGGAATAATTGTGTTTTAAACCAGAAGATGTCTACAATACTCTCATTGCTAAAAATGTGTAGCACAGAACTGCACTAAGATTAATTTGTTTACAAGAAGTTAAAACTCTACGTTTGTTTTTCACATACAGCAGCTCTATTGAATAACATGCATCTGAATTTTAAGTTGCAAAGGTATCTGAACAGTTAATTTTTCATGTGCATCTTTTGTTGAATGTTTTTTCAAGAAAGAGAATGTTTAAAGCTTTTTTAAAAAGACTTCAGTTCTTAATGTAACTGCACCCTTCTGCATGGAAAATCATAACCAACATGGCTGCAGTAGGCTTCTTAGTGGTATCCAGCACCACTTGCAGAGGGCTGCTTTATCATATTAATTGTACTTGGGTGTAGGACTCTAGTGTTCTTGGGTGTATTGCATGGGCTGCATTATCTACAGCATTGTACAATAACAACTAGAAGAGGCAGTATACTAATTTTTCTTGTCCCCTCTCTGGCTTGATTTAAAGTTGTTCTTGGATTGTATCAAAATTCATATTCACTGCCCACTGCTTATCTCTAACACAGCAGTTATTTCACAATCTTGTAATTATTATTTGTTCATTTCTCTTCTCTGTCAGGCCATAAATTCCATGAAGGTAGGGCCATTGATTATACATCTAATATTCCCAGTTTATAGCATAGGATCAACTAGATAGTCAGAAACTCAGTAAATGTTTTGCTGATGAATAAATGAATACTATTCGTAGCTCCACTCAGTTTTAAGTAGCTTCTTATATGATTAAATAAAGCTAAGAAAATTCAAGGTGGAATTATAATAAAGGAAAACAAAATAAATATTAATTTAGAATTTGATCCAAAGACTGAGTTCCGGGAGTCCATGTCTCATGCACCAACTGGCTGAAGACCCTCTGTAGGCCACCTGTCTTCCTAGTACCAAGGTACATGGAAAGTTGAAGCTTCAGTCAAAAAATGGCTCTGATGAAGCATCCCTAATCTGCAAAGGATATATTTTTCTAGTGACCATCTTCATGTCCCCTGGATTCATTGTCTCTGAGCCTTAAACAATACTGGTTAAACATTGACAGATACCATGTTTCGGAATGTATGTTATTGGCTAGTTACCCCATTTCTGATGACATATTCAGTAAATGTGTTTATGTTGTAGAATGAAGTGCTGTCAACGTATGGCTATTGTGAACAGTTAGAATAAATATTCAAATCTCTTATTTTGGCAAACAAATATCCACATGACCTGGCTCTTGTCCACTTTTTTAACTTCATCTCATAATGTTCTCTTATTAAAGCTTATTCCTACCTCAGAGGTTTTGCACTTGCATTTTTCTGCTTTGAATGTGCTCCCTCAACTCCCATCTATGCATGGCTGTTTCCATATTCAAGTCTCCATATTCAAGTCTCAGCCCAAATATAACCTTCTCAGACATTCTTTAGTGCCAAAAAAATTATTTTTATTATTTATTTTACTTCTTTATTTATTGACTTTTCTATTTGAATGCAAGCTCCATAAGAACTAGGATCTTGTATATTTAATGCTATAAAATCAGTGCTTAGAAGAGTACCTGACACATAGTAGGCCCAAAATATTTGTTTAATGAATGACTAAAGATAAAACACAGCCTGCCTCTTCTCATCACTTTTTGATAGTAAGACTGATTTGGAGACCTAGGAACATTTGCAGCTCACATCTCCTTACCTTCCAAGTTTTAACACCCACTACTTCTTCAATTAACTCTCAGTTTCTGTGCTAGTCTATTCATCTCTGGCTAATTGTAATCACTTTATTCTTGTGATTTTTACTTTCATCTCTTCAGTAGCAAATGTGTGTTGATTATTTGATGGTGGTCCATGCAAGGGAAGATGCCCTCTAGACAGCTGGAAATATGGAATTACTCTGTAACAAGAAAGAAAGCATTAAGATTGGGATTTACAAACATAAAAATAAAGCTATGGGGCAAAACTTTTGTGAACAGTTGAGTTCAGAGGGAAAAAAAAACAGAGAAGCCTAGCTAGGAACTCTGTAAAATAGGATAGGAAGAAAAACAGGAGCATACCTACTTAATGGAGGAGACAGGATGGGAGTGGGAAAGAAAGATATAAAGTAGGGTAAAAAATTTAAAGCGTAATTAGTAAAAGTGGATTTGTCTAGTAGAAATAGTTTCACTAGAGCTGTAGGGTCAAAACATGATCAGAATGTGTTCTGAAAGAAGGTGAATGTTTAGCTGTACATTCGGCATTAAAATTTCTTCTTTACTTCCTTAGCAAGCAAAATATTGAATACATTATTGTGATTTAATAGACTGAGTTGTCTGACCTGATTTTTCAGAAGGAACATTCATACAAATCTATTTCTATTGACTTAGATATATTGGTTCAAAATGTAATTGTATCTGGATGTTCTCCATTTATCTGTGCTTTATTCATTTTCTTTCTTCAAGAAGGAAAGAAGGATGTGTCTACTAAAGAGCTATCTAAGGTATGGTGAGATGCTCTTGAGAAAGTGACTGGGAGGGGAGCAAAGCTTTCCAGGAACATTAGACCCTTGGAATGAGTGTGAAAAAAATCACATAGAATTGTACTTCTTTTCGAAGCAATTAATTTGTCAATCCAATCAAGTTGGAGTGTAGTGGAAAGACCAATGTATTCTAGTTCCAAATCTGTCATGAATTAGACATATGACTTAGAAAAATTATTTAGCTCTCTTGTCTCATTTCTCATGTTTGGGTGAAAATAGGTTGAACTAGGTGACCTCGCTGAGATCATAATATTCTCTGATTTCTAGGAGAAGAAAGTTTGAATATGATGAACAAATAATAAAAATAAATAAATGAAAATATCAGTCTGTTAGGTTTTCTTTGTAATCATGAAGTCTACTTAACAATTTTTCTTTTTGTAAGTTTTCATATTTCTATATCCCTTAATCAATTTTTAATTTCTCTATTATTTTCATTGAGAAATTTTATTTTTTGTCTTTACTGCCAGATAAACAAAACGCATAACACATTAAGAAGAATCCTCAAAAACTAAAGAAGAAGATAAATGTCAAATTAAAAGTTCCCAACTCACTTTATTTCTAAGTTGTATTTATTATTAAAACCAAAACTTCACAGTCAAAACAAAAGAAAGAGTTGAAGTAATGATTTTGGTTCTTATAAGGATAGAAGTAAAAAGATTTCCATGAATAATGTGACATGATCTAGAAAGACACATGTTTTTTCTGTTTAGGCCCATAAACCATGAGAGAATGTTCTGCCTTTTTAATTCACTAAACCTCTCTTTTCCCAGGTAGCTCCCAATTCTTCGATTACTAGTAACATTGAATAGCTTAGCATATATTTATTCACTATTTGTAGTTCTCTTATCATAATCTTTGGCCATTTTTTCTATTTATTGATACTAATCCATGTCTACTATAGATATATTAAATTTTTTTGTAGATTAGCAATATCATGATAGCCAATCACATTTTATTTTATTCAACAATTGTTTCTTAGAGGTACCCATGATTTTATTGGTACAACGAATCTGATACCAGCCTGTAAGTCAGTAGTAATAGGAAATATTTTGAAGTTCTCATATGTGCTTTCTAATAAGCAATATTTTTCAGAGTTTCCTATTACTAATTTGGACCAATAGAATTATAGCACAGTGTTTTCATTGGTAATCCAGTAAACTGGCCTCTACTGCTCCTGTCTACCTCATGGCTCCTTCCAAAATAATCATGTTTGATGTGTTATATTTACTCTGTGTATGCTTTCCAGCAGGACTTAATCCTTCAAGAATTTAGAAGTATTAAAAGTGCCAGTATTTTAAAAAGGACCTGTAAAAAGTTAAAAAAAAGAGAGAGAGAGAAACAATTTTTAGAAATAAAAACAAAGAAGTAGAAGAGATTATTACAGATGGGTTGCCTTGACTTTATGTCACCACAAAAATAGTTCAGTTAAATGAATGCATAGTTTTAGAACTAGAATTGTGGAATCAGAATTAATACTTTGTCTAATTTTATGTTCTTTGAAAAAGCGTTTGGAGAAATCTAAAATAATTTACTGAGAGCTGCAATTATATGAGAAGAATCCACAAACTAAGAACATTTTTTTTTTGTTTTATAAAGAGGGGAACACTGGGCAATAGTTTTTTATGTTACATTAAAATTAAGAATTAAATATTTCTATAGTTTTATGCAAAAAACAACAGGCAGATGAAAACTAGAAAACTATAACCCAGAAGCAAATAAATTATAACAGAAAGTATTAAATTAACCAGCTGTTTATTCTAATATACAAGTGTGTGTTGGACTAGATCAAGACTAAGTCACTGTATTATCCAAATTAGATTATGTATAATTCTCAGCAGAATGGTTTATCATTTCCTTTTATTTATTTATTTTACTTGAAGCCTTATTAAACACTGAACATTTGTAAAAAATTCATTTGGAGTAGTAATGTTACCAGAATTCTGATCACCTAATATTACAAAACTATTTCATCATTCAGAATATGAGTTTTATAATATTAATAATTTAAAAGTATTCTAGAAAATAATCAAATTGATTGACTAAATATGATCAATCTGTATGGATACATGAGATGGCTCAAATTTGCTACTTAATTACATTTATCATCTCCTTCAGGCAAAAATTTTAGAATTAGATTAAAAGAAAACCTTATACTTCGATAAAGAGATGAAATAAAATTTTATCATCTGACTTCATATAATTTATTTTATAAAGAAATTCATTTTATTCTGCAAAACCTTTCTGTTACAGTATGAATCTTCAAATAATGAGTTGGCAGTTAAATTTCAATAAATTGAAAGTTAATGACTCATGTGATATAACTAAATCCGAAAATTAAATTATCTTTGAATAAGAAGGAAAAAAATGTAGTTTATGGACCCACTCCTATTTCTTATAAATAGCTTAATTACCAGGACATATAATCTGTAGGTCATTAACATTTCATTTTAAATAATTCAATAATTCAATGATTAATCACAATGTTAGAAATAATTTTTAGATCACGTTATCCTCAAACCTTTTTTGTTTGTTTATTTGTTTTTGCTTCAGCAAGTGTAAATAATTCTAGGGGAGGGTCTTGGTGACCTGGTCCACTGGGGATATATCAGAAACTGGAGCTGGGATGATGTTCATCTCTCCCAACCCAAATTAAAATTACTCTTCTAAGTCATTGTTTCACAACCTTTTTGTATTAAGATATTGTTTAAATACAAAAAATGTTAAAAATATGGAACAATTAAATGGCTCAAAACAAATCAGCAAAATTTACAGTAAAAACATTCTGTGTATATCAGAGTTTAGAAAAGCATCTATGAAACATTATTTATTTGATGAATTTCTAAATTATGCCTTTGTGAAAAACTCTTTACTGCTTTAAGTTCTGTCATATATCCACAAAACAAATTTCTTGACTATCCTTATAGATACATTATTTTTCTTTAACACCAATTGGGCACTATAATACACTTTCTTATCTTTTCCTTAGAGTCAGCTCTATCTCATTTTGTCAAACCTACTCATCTAAATGTTTTCAGTATAATATTATGTAGCTTCATTTCTAACAAAAAAAAATTTTTCCACACTATAAAAATTTTGCAGTACATTCCACAAAGTACTTTGAATTTCCCAGTAACACTGAGGAACAAAGTATGTCATGGTTGAGAAGCACTCTTCTAGAATCTGCTCTGCTTCTATATTAATTTCCTTTTCTCCTGATTCATGCTTTTACATTCTATCTAAATTTCCTATGGTTCTACATCATTTAATATTTTCTAAATATGTAGTAACCTTTGCTTCATTTCCTCTTTTTCCGTTGCTGTTGAGCCATTAGCCTTTTTAATTCCTCTTTTTCTAAATCCACTACTAATGATTACTTTTCTTTGGACTCATTCCAACTTTTGTATTTGGTTTATAATAGAAGGGAAATAAGAAATCCTTGAATCTAGACTCCTAGATGGGGCAGAGAAACAGCAGTGTTTGGAGGATGATCTTCTCTTCCATTCTTGACATAGTCTAGAATCTAGACCATCCACATGGCTCTGGAGGGAGTGCCATTTTGGGGCTGGGATACTTGGCGGAGGTCCAAAACCACAGTGTTTAGGAGCCTCTCGAGTCATGAACATGACTCACTGTGACAATGAAACTCTTCCACTGTAAAAATACCAGTTTTCAGCAGTTTCTGAGCTCTAACCCGCTCGTGCAACCTTGCTTGCAAGACTTGTCTGAAATCACAGTGTGAACAGCTTGAGGTCTGGACAATAGCCAACCTTTAACCTTTCTAAAACTGCCAAAGAGCTCAGTGTTTTTGCAGAATTGTGTCTGTGGACCCACATTTCCATTAGACTGGCGGACCTCCAGGTGTTTGCTTAAGGAAGTCATTGAAATTCAATGCAAATCAAGGCCAGATTTCCAGGAGAAAAAATTCAGACAGTAAGAATTTTCCAGGCATAAGATTTCAAGATGCATTATTTAGATGTTTGATATATGTTAATAATACAAGTAGTTAAAATAAGTTTAAAACTTTTTGAATTATAAGCCCTTTTGCAGTTTAAAGTAAGAAACGCTTTGGCTGGGGTATATAATATGGCACATAAAGAAAATTTTAAGTTCAGGACAAGTTTATTCAATGGTGATGTAATAAATATTATTATATCATTTCTAAGGATCCTGTTCAATATGTAATAGTCTATTGAGAATTTAAATGAAATATACTGTCATATAGAAAAATCAAGAAATGTTAATTTTAGGAATATGTAATAAAAATTAATAAACAAATAATATTAATTTTTAAAATTTATTTTTACTCTATGTGTAGGTAGTCAGGTGCTACCTATTAAAGAAGATTACATTTAAAAAATTAAGAAATCAATAAGTCAAGAGACATAGTGAATAGTCAGACTAAATTAAAAAAACTAAATGAGTAAATTACATGCTATATAAATACTTAATTGAATATTTACAACTAGATACAACATTCGTAGAGGAAAAACTATCATTTTTTTATCTAGCATCCTCATTTTGTAGATGAGAAAATCCAGATCATAAATGAGTAAGAGATTTGCTTGCTGTCACACAGCTGGCATTGTTGAACTGGCTTCTTGGCTAGGTAGACCAGATAATAAAAAAATTATATATTAAAAAAACAAATTCTTTAATTGATAATGTTAAACAGTCTTAAATTTGCAGTATTTGATTAGAGAACATATTTTTACATGTATGAGTAAAGTAATTAGCTCCAATAACATCCTAATCAATATAGTCATATGAATATTCGAGCACATTTGTACATATTGATAATATGGAGGAAACAATTTTATTGGCATAACTAAAATAATTATTATTTTTAAATGTTAACGTAACATATTCAATTGCAAAAAAGTACCATTTCATCCCAAGGCATATTGAAGCTCAGATTATCTTCTTATCAGAAATACGAGTTTATTTTCTCTTGAAAGTATTTTGAGGCAAAACCAGGAGCCTTTTCAGAAAGAAAATAGGTGCTTGGGAAAAGGAGCATAAAGGCAAAGGAAACATGGAAAGAAAGAAAACAAAATTATGCAGTTATCTTTTGTAATCAAATAATTGAAAGAAGCCACTGAGCAATTTTTAAAATCAAATCTTGCCTTTGCTCAAAATTGCTCATTGGTTTTCTGAAGCCAGGTAAAACAAAAAGTCCTTACCATGGCCTACAAGGTCAGACTGCTTCCTCCAGCGTGACAGGAGGGGATACTCATCACTATACTAATGAGGACGAGCCCTCCGCTTCCTCTAAGATAACCTTTCTCTCCTCCTACGCTACTGTAGACACCTTTGCTCTTTATCCCCAAAGTCATTTCCTCTTTGGGGCCTATGCGCTTCTCTTCCCATTGCCTTTTGTGCTTTGACTCCAGATATCCACATGGCTGACTCTCGCAGGCCAGTTAGGTCTCTAGGCAGAGGTCACCCTTGCAGAGCAGACTTCCCTATCTAGAACATTCTTCCCACACAACTCTATCACTGACATCTTTATCTTGTTTTACATTACTGCCCAGCACTTATCACTACCTAAAATTAAGTTATCTATTGCCTGTTTCTCCCATGAGAATATAACCTCTATAAAAGCAGAAACTAATACCTTATGAGAACACATATGCTTTCACTAATATGAGAACAGTAAGATTTCTTTCGCATTTAGTATAATCCCTGCATTATAAGTGCTTTACATTTATTTTCTCATTTTATCTCCATAATAACGTTATTAAAAAAATACTATTATTATCATAACTTACAGGTGGGGACTGAAGCTTGTAGACATTAAAAATTTTAACTTAAGTCATATTAGATAGTAAATATTTGGGACAGGATTTGAACTTCGCTATTTTTTGCTTTAGACCTCAGCTGAAAACAATGAGAAATGGGGTTTCAAGGCAGAAAAGTAACATGATCACTCTTATATGTACAAAGCAATAACACTGAAGCAGAATGTAGGTATAGTGACTCTCACAATAGAATCACAAAGAGGATTTTTACACAAACAACAAAATCGTAAGCTCTTAAAAATGTTTGCTCATGTGATGCAAAAAGTTTTTCATGTTCTTGTTAGTTATACCATCATATTTGAATGTAGAATTATGGTTTCTTAGAAGTGGACAATGTTTTAAGATCTCATGACCTGGCTCTCTTTGTCATTGAGGCTAATATCTAAAATATCAGAGACATTCTCTTCATAAATTAAATATTCCTGGAGTGAACTTTTTTATCTTTCTTTTCATCAAATAAATTCTTTCTTCTTTTAACCCGTACTCAATTTTTTTGGAATAGTTTCTTTCTTTTAGTGAGTACTTTGTGGAGTTTGAAGAACAATAGATCTGTGTTTCTTTATCATAATTCATCTTGGTTATAGATGTCCCTCTATCTAGTAGAACTTCCCTCCAGTTCTACCATCCATAAAGAGATACCTTGATTGCTCAGTAACCAATTCCTCTCTTTACATACACCATGAAGCTTTAAAGCTGGCTGCAAGATGTAAGAGTATTTCTCTTTTCTCTGAAGCAGCCATGAAATTGCTAACTAGTTTCTGGAGTGAGCATGTTGTTTGTTCCTTTGGGATCCATAGGTATCCTGGAGTATGTCTTCAGAAGACTAAATCCTGGAAACACAAAGAGTGTAGCACTAAATTATAGAATTTGGATAGAAGTTATATCCATTTTGATTGAATTAATCTGGTCAAAGCTAGTTCCTCTAAATCAGTCTTCTGCTTAAAGGCTCAGATTATAAGCTAATTATTCTACATGAAACATAACTGACTTATTTGCCTTTTGATGCTTAAATAGAAAATCAAGTGTAGACTGGCTCAAATTAACATCAATGAATCAGGCTTCCTATGGAATTAATAAAAAAAATTATACCTAGTGCTGGTCCAAACATGCTCTCAGGGATTTTGGGATGGATGATGCAGTGATTGAGAGTGGAAGTGATGGAGCTAGACCATGTAGGCACATATCTGTTAACCACAAAAAATTTTTTTGTAAGGCATAGACTAATTATTGTCTTTAAAAATCTCTAATGAAATCCCTAAAAGCATAGAATATAATTAAATTCAGAGTTTCCAGGTGATTGAGGTTGTCTGTGTGAATAAACATGTGGTTCAATTGGACCAGCTTAAAAATTCCTTGGTTGGCTTGTCTGTATTTGCTCTTGCTGTTCACAAGTGCTTAAAAATGGTCCAGTTAAATCAGACTGTCAAAATGGTGAGGCTCCCTGTTTGATTTACTCATGCCACATAAACTCATGCAGACTGTTATGAATGCCACATTTGAGAAAATCTCCCATTTGTGAAAGCATATTGGGTCACATGAAAAAGGAGATTAAATGAATCTCTTTTTAAAAAAGTTTTTAGTAGGTAGAAAGGAATGCTGAGGTGACGCCTGTGTAATGGCAGAACTACAGATGTCTCTTTCTTGTGGAAATATGCTCTACGTGCTAAATTTCATCATATTGAGAAGGGAAGAATTATAAGAAGCATGCTTCAAATTACCCTGCAACGGAAGGCTGGCAAATTAAATCCTGACCTTCTGCAGGTTATTTAGAGACCAGAGCAAGAAGCAGCCCACACATTTTCAAAAGAAACCATATTGTGAGCTTTGCTATACCTCAGCACTGTGAGAAATGCTCTCCTTCACTGTTCTGTATGTAGTATGCAGTCAATTAAGTGTGTGATCCATTTCTTTTTCTTTTACAGTGTTTACTGTAAACATACTCTGTTTTAAAGTTCTTAAATCTGTTGCTTTTAAATGAAGTTATAAAACCAATGGATTTAAATGCATATTTAGGTATATTACATAGTGTGCCCTAAGTTAGATAAGATGGGGTTTTATAGAAACTGGAGTGTCTTCCAGAATGGAATATGTGCCAATATCCAGCAAGGTGCATGTGAGAGCATAGAATGCCTACTCCCACAGCCTTAATTCACGTGGAACATTAGGGATAAAGAAAGGAATGGGATGGTTAAGATTGAGCCAAACCCTTCAATTTAGTGACCCTGCCCATAGGACCACAATCGGACCTATAATAAATGATTCTCAACACTACTAGCACTGTTGTAAGTGAAATGATAGTTATTGGAGAAATATCTTTAGTTTTCTTGGAATAACTTCTCTTAATTCTAAAACTGAAGGATTTTAGGTTGAAAGATGAGAAATAGAAAGCATTATTGTGTTGGTAGGTATGATCCAACTATTTTATGTTTTTGAAAGCAGAAAGGTGAGCAAAATTGCCATGTATTTTTGGTTATAATTTTACTGTTTTAAGACTTAAATTTCACAATTAAACGCTTTAAAGAATGTGTCATTTGTTAAAGTCACTTATTTTTGTCCTATAACATAAGTTGCTTAACTAGCGAGTCTTATTGGCGTTATCTAAGAACCGCAGTTCCAGACCACTACCACAGTTACTGCATTTTTGGAGTTTAATGGGATAAGACATATTCATGTTTCTCTTTAGAAGCTTGTGTTTAGTAACCCCTCGCAGTTCTGCTTCTGCCGTTTGATATTACAAATCAAAGCTATCTGGTCTAAGGTCTCATTTAAGGCTGATGTTTCCTTATTGATTTTCTGTCTTGATGATCTACTCATTGATGTAAGTGGTATATTAAAGCCCCCTACTATTATTGTATTACTGTCTATTTCTTCCTTTAGGTCTGTTAATACTTGCTTTATGGATTTAGGTGTTTTTGCATTGGGTACATAAATATTTACAGGTACCATATTCTCTTGTTGAATTGACCCCTTTATTATTATGTAATACCCTTCTCTGTCTCTTACTACAGTCTTTGTTTTAAAGTCTATTTTGTCTGATGTTGTCAAACTTTCTTTTGGTTTTCATTTGTATATAATACCTTTTTCCATCCCTTCACTCTCAGTCTGTATGTCCTTATGTCTGAAGACAGCACATAGATGGTCTTCTTTTTTCATCCATTCAGCCACTCTGTCTTTTGATTGGAGAATTTAGTCTATTTACATTTAAAATAAGTGTTGATAGGTATGTGTTTATTGACATTTTGTTAATTGTCTTCTGGATGTTTTATGGTTCCTCTGTTCCTTTTTTTTTTCTCTTGCTCTTTTCCCTTGTGATTTGATGATTTTTTTAGTGGTATGCTTAGATTCCTTTCTCATTTTCTTTTGTGGATCTGCTACAGATTTTTGTTTTGTGGTTACTATGAGGCTTACAGATAACAACTTATATTTGTAAGAGTCTACTTTAAGTTGATAACAACTTATGTTTGAACATATTCTAAAGCTCTGTATTTTTATTCTTTCCCTCTAGTTTTATGTTTTTGATATCACATTTTATATCTCTTTATCTTGTGTATTGTTAATTATTGTATTTATTTTTATTACACTTGTCTTTTAACTTTCATAGTAGCTTTATAAGTGATTAATCTACTAACTTCACTATATATTTACTTTTATCAGTGATATTTAGACCTTCATATGTTTTCTTGCTATTAATTAGTACCCCTTCTTTTCAGCTTAATATCTGTTTAGCATTTCTTGTAAGGCTGGTTTAGTGGTGGTGAATTCCATTAGCTTTTGCATGTGTAGAAAACTTTTTATCTCTCCTTTATTTCTGAATGATAACTTTTTCACATAGATTACTCTTGGTTAAAAGTTTTTTCCTTTCAGCAGTTTTTATGTATCATGCCACTACTTTGGCCTGCAACGTTTCTGCTGAAAAATCTGCTGAGTGTTACAGGGATTCATCTGTATGCAACATTTTTCTCTCATTCCTTTTAACTTTTGACATTTTAATTATAACGTGTCCTGGGGTGGATCTGTTACTGAACTCAAGAGGTTTGTTTTGCCTGCATGCGTCGAAGCCAAGGGGACAGAGACAGGAGTTTATAGCAAAGAAAAGAGGTTTATTTAAGGAAATAGCGCCAATCCCAGAGACACAGAGTAGTCAGCACTCAAAGACTTGGCTCCCCAATGGCCTCTAAGGGACAGGTTATATAGGGGAAAACTCTGTTTTCAGGGGATGCTGGTAGGGTTGTTCTGCCTTCATGGAAGTGGAGCTGCAAGATGTTATCTTTAGTTTGACCTAAATTCTTGTTTCTGTGGTCAGCAGAAGGGAGGCTTTGTTCCTAAGACTGTTTGATGCTGGCCTAGGGGCTTAATAATTAAGGGAGTGGTCACTTTCCTTATCAATATGTAGAATGATAAGGAAAGAAAAGAAGCAGGTGAGCCCAAAACCAGTTTGAATCAAGGAGAAAGAGAAGAGAAAAAGTCATTTTAAAGAAGTGAAGATTTACACAATTACAGATCTCTCTGTGTTTATTTTGTGTGGAATTCTCTGGGCTTCCTGGATCTGTATATTTGTTTCTGTCCCTCAGGTTAGGAAAATTATCAGCCATTATTTTTTTCAAATTAGAGTTCCTTTCTCTTTTCTCCTTCTGGGACTCATATTGTGAATGTTAGTTTGCCTTATGTTGTTCCATAGTCCCTTAAGCTATCTTCACTTTTTTTTTTTTCATTTTCTTCTCTTTTTGTCTGGTCTATATGGGTGACTCCTGTGCCCTTTTTTGGGGTTCATGGTCTTCTTCTGCTTCATCTAGCCTACTGTTGAACTTCTCTGGTATACTTTTCAATTCAGTTATTCCATTCTTTATCTCTCTGACTTCTGTTTGTGTTTCCTATATTCTCTATCTTTTTGTTGAAGTTCTCACTGTGTTCATCCATTCTTCTCCTAAGTTTGGTGAACATGTTTATGACCATTACTTTGAACTCTTTATTAGGTAAACTACTTATCTCTGTTTAATTAAGATTTTTTTTTCTGAGATTTTATCTTGTTATTTCATTTGAAACACATTCCTTTGTTTCTTCATATTTCTTGAATCTGTGTGTTGGTTTCTATGCATGAGGTAAAACCTCTCCCAGTCTTGAAGAGTTGGCCTTGTGTAAGACGTAAACTTATTATTCACCCCAGCCCTAGCTCTTGGTTATCATTCAAATTGTTGTGATTGTCTAAACAGCCTATGTTATTTTCAATAGCTCCCAGTTTTTGAGGGTGTGCCAACACCCGACAGTGTCCCAAAGGGGAGGGTCTCAGTCAACATCTAGAGGTGTCCCCTTGCAGCAGCTGCTTTCAGTGTGGTTTCCTTCTTGTTTACCAATGTGATGGATTGCTTTGCCAGTTTTTAGTTTATTTTTATTTTCAGAAAAAAAAAAAAATCTTTCACATATAGCTGTAAATTCAGTGAGCCCATGGAAGAGGTGATCCTCTTACATCACCATCTTCTTCCAAAACCATCAAACTATTTTCAAACCCAAATACTTAGTGTTTGAAGCACTAATTTTGGGGGGGGGGAGGGGGGAGGGTGGACCTAAGTAAAAAGAACAAGCTAACATTGTTTGTTGCTACAAATTTTTCTTCTCCAACAGGACTTGAGTGGGAAACTGACCTGAGTAAAAAGAACGAGCTAACATTGTTTGTTGCTACACATTTTTCTTCTCCAACAGGACTTGAGTGGGAGAATCTACCTAGAATTTGAAAAGAAAAATGTTCTTCCTGATCTGCTTGTAAAATACTTCATACTGTTAACTTGCTTTAGAGCCCAAATGAATAGAGAATCAAATATATGTGAAAGGTTTGTTTCATTTGTTAAGTTGCTGGGATTGTGTCTGCAGCACCCTAAACATACAAAAGAATATATGAAGATGAGAGTGAGCATATCGCATTTGAAGGTATGTCTGGAGGGAAGCCAAACATAGCAAAAACATGGCTGGTCTTAAGCTGCCTTAACAGTAGGGGCTGCTAGCCAGGCGGATTCCCTTAGCAAGGCCATGAGTATGACCAGCATGGAGACTGTCCTAAACCCAGCACTGTATTTCTAAAAGATATTAGGACCTTGCGATGACATTCCTTGTACAGAATAGACTTTGTCCTCACTCCAATCAATCTCAGTCCCTATCCAAGACAGTACTATACAGATGTATCAAAAAGATTAATCTGGTTTTTAAGTAATTTCTCCCCAAAAGTAGACACATTACAAGAATTTAATGGTCAGCATGATTAAGAGTCTACTGTTTTATTATTTAGAAATACACAATTTAGCTTTATAACCAGCTACCATAGTAGGACTATATTTAGGTATTAATTTAACATCTTTGAAAATTCGTAGGACCCTTTATACCAAGAGAAGATTTTGGTGAGTCCTTGGCATGTGAGGGTAGAAAAATATAATAATTACCTTATTTTCAAATTCCAAGATTATAGCTAGACTTTTCCCCCAAACAGTTGGAACCTAATACACTATTCCTTAAAGATTACATAACTTTAAAAACAGACAAACAGAATATCTTGGCAAGAGGACATATACCAGAGGCAGAATTTACTAAATTATACTTTCTCATGATAGCACAACAATGACTTACATATAAAGAAGAAAAAATTCAGTGGAACAAATTTAAAGGTGCCATATCAATTGTAAGAGGCATTTGAAAAATAATAGGAGAAACATTCAAAGGAATTTCTATTAATGCATGCTTCACTTGGAGTTTACGATCATGACTCAAATATTTATTTAAAATATCAAGACTTAGAGATGACAGCAAAAAATTATTCATATACAATCAATTTTCCATCTACAGGTAGAAAATTTGAAGATGTGCAAATATCAATTACCTAAAAAGTGGCAGTGTTTAGACAAATACACATATAACAGCTACTGTTCTGTATGGTAATTTTTTTAAAAAACAAAATTAATAATTACTCTTTGAATGCATGCATTTGGTAATACATGACAGGCAGATAATATAATTTTTTTTTCTTTTTAAGGAACTAATAAGTCTTAATAATAGGAGATAATATACTATAGAGGTCAACTAAACATAGAAGAGGATCGACAGAAGGGATATCTAGTTTTAGAATGTTCAGGAAGAACTTCTGAAAAGAATTAGGGCTCCAGTTGGATCTTGAGATGACTGAGGAACCCTCCCACTGAAGGAGTTTAAGTGAGATATGTGGAGAAGAGAAGACTGAACAAGAGCTGCAAAAAGAATTAAAAGAAGTAGAAATGGTGATTTCTGCCCTCCTAGAACTTACATATAAATGAAAAACTATACGCACAGAAAAAAAAATCCCATGAAATATTTTAAAGAACCATATTTTATGGACAATGTAAATTAACATTGTGAGCTATCTATACAATCCTGAGGAAGCATTCAAATGGCAGTGTTATTCTGGGGTAAATTCAAAGAGGACTGTGGGGGAAATGGGTTTAGAGTTATAGTTTAAAGAGAGCATTTGGCATGAATTCTTTATAGACTTGATTTGATATTCCCACTAAAGGATTTGATTGCACAGTAAATATATCTTGACTGCTCATTCTGTAGCAGGTTTTCAAAGTCTAATAAATTGAATCTGAAAGTTTTTTCCCTTTACTGTTCATTATAAAAGTAACTTGTAATTGCTACAATGAACCATAATTACCTAAGGCCAGATGAGATAAAACCCAAGTGGCATTACTATCTCTTTTAATTAGGGAAGGCAAGCTTAGGGGAAAAGGAAATGGGATCTGGTGATGCCGGCTTTTACTTAAGCAGAGCAAGGACACTCAAGGGAAGTTAGACTAAAATATTCTAATTCGAAGTATATGAATGTATTACAAAGTTTACCTTTTAAGAACTATTATTACTGCTATATTGGAGTCATGTCTCAATTCTCTGAAACCTTTAGTTGGCTTTTTCTGTTAAAAAGCATTTTTATGTGTGTCCAACAAAAATCCCTCTTCCGACAACTAAATACAGAAAAAGAATGACTTTATAGTTGGACCAGTGAATGGGCTTCACAAATTTAATATTCATGTATCTATTTTTTTCTTTAATTATATGCCAATTATTTAATTTTTTCCAATATTTTGATTTATAAGGGAAGATAATTCTAACCTAGCTTAGCTGAAAGAAATAGCCTTCTATTTTTGTACAGAGAAAATAATTCTGCAATGTAGACTTGCCATATTTGCTTTCACATTTCTAGGTCTCTTTTATTACTGAAGTGTTAATAAATAATTCCCAGAGAATTATATAGATGATCTGCTTCCAACTGTCAAGAAAATAAAACCAAAAAGAAACAAATAACAAAAAAACTATGCAAACCTTCTGTTTCTGCACTCTCAGAGCATAATTTCCCAACTATTGTCTGTCACGAGGCAAGATCTTCCCATGCAACCCAGGGCCCCAGAGGGACCGCTAGCACCAGTCTCCGAAAGGCTCAGTAGGAGCATTTGAAGGTGTTTTCATACAGCTATAAACTTTTTACTTTTCTTTCAATAAACAGAGTTTCATTATGGTTAAACAGAGGCTAAGAACTTTGTCTGATGAAGTAGTCGAAAGGGGGTTGAGGGTATAAAAAGTTCAACATATTTTGTACTGGAGCTGGGATGCAAAACAATATGATGCCTGAGGGTATAACATTTGCAGTAAAACTCAGGGTTGGAATTACTCTTGTATGACCTTAGAGAACTTTTCAATAAACAGAGTTTCATTATGGTTAAACAGAGGCTAAGAACTTTGTCTGATGAAGTAGTCGAAAGGGGGTTGAGGGTATAAAAAGTTCAACATATTTTGTACTGGAGCTGGGATGCAAAACAATATGATGCCTGAGGGTATAACATTTGCAGTAAAACTCAGGGTTGGAATTACTCTTGTATGACCTTAGAGAACTCTTTTTTTTTTTTTTTTAAAGAAAAACATTTTTGCTACAAAATAATACATGACAGTTGTAATGAAAATATTCAAACCACAAACCACATCTAACAAAGATAGACTGAAAATTGATTTTTTTGCTTCTTTAGTCTTACTGCCCAGAGGAAACTGTATTTAATACAAGATGTCCCTAGGGACTTTTTTCTATACATAC
>NW_006494612.1:15957157-15997552 GCF_000325575.1 Pteropus alecto | reverse complement strand
TTTATTAACAAAAAAAGAATTTTATTTATCTGAGAAATACTTTTACTAAAAATTATATAATTATATGAGTGAATTACTTAACCTCTCTAAGCCTTAGTATTCTCAACTTTAAAATGAAAATATTAATTCCTATTTCAAAGCAGTATGATGAAGATTCAATGAGTTAACAAAAGCGAAGTGCTTGGCAGAAAGCATAAAAATATGGAAAAGGCTCAATAAATGCTGAATGTTATCCACAGATATTGCTCACTTTCTCTTCTTTGGTTGCACCTCACTTCCAGGGTTCCATGGTGACACAAGCTCATGGTACTCATCTATATCATCTTGAGTCCTAGAACCTTATCACAGCTCATGGAAGGTGCTTAACCAGGGATTACTAAGTGAATACACAGTAAGTCTAATATACATTGAGCTGTTTTGTAGAGATTGAATCTGTCAGATTACTTTTATGTTGAAAGTTCCTGAAAGATAGTGAACTCCTTGTCCTATCTGTATTCTGCCCTTCATTACACAAAATGTATCTTAACCAATACTTGGTAAACATATAGGCATGTTTACCTACATGTTCAGCACAGAGCTAATCTTTACTTCAGTGGGAAGGAATCTGAAGGAGCATAGTTTGGAGGTCCACTCTGAAATAGAATGAGAGCCTTACTGCCTTATATCTCTCAGGCAGGCTGCCATCATTTTAAAACACCAAATAATTCTGTCTAGTTTCTTATAAAACTTTGGATCTAGAATGTTTGGGGACTACTAAGGAAGTGGGAGCTGACTCCCAGACATATGACTCATTTTTGAGAGAAGCCACAAGAAAGAGAAGATTCTTTACAGTTGAGAAAAATTCAGAGGTCTCTGGGGTCCTTTCTGGTTAGTCCCCAGACCTGGAATGAGTTCTCTCCTCTTCTCCATGTCAAAAATTGCTTCATTAACTTAACTTTCTGGTTCAGGTCTATATCCACTAGAATACATCCTGGGGAATTAGATAATCATCTCCCTCTTTCATTGCTTTTAAACACATTGTTTAAGTTTAAATCTTCCAGTTGACTTTCCAGAATTTCCTGGAAGCCCTCTTGTTTCTTCATAATGTCACATTATCAGTTTACCTACCCTAGAGCATAAATCTACTTGTGCAAGTAGCAATTACCAATGTTTCTAGGTCCCCTATCATAGCATCCATATTTCTCATGGGCATATAGTTACATATAATATTTTTTATTCTGCTTAACATCTGTAGAAGTTTTCATTTAGTAAAATATTATTATATCTGAGGCAATAGACAGGCCTTTAAAAAATAGTGGTAAAATATACATAACAAAATTTACCATTTTAACCATTTTTAATTATAGAGTTCAATGGTATTAAGAACATTCATTATACTGTATAATCATCACCACTATTTATTTCCAGAGCTTTTCTATCATCTCAAACAGAAACTCAGAATGGGCCTTTAAAAAAATCTTTATTTTTTTAGAGCAGTTTTTGGTTTATAGCAAAAGCTATAGAATTTCTCACATAACTACATCCCCAACTCATGCACAGCCCTTTCCGTTATCAACATCCCCCACCAAAGAAGTACAGTTTTTACAATTGATGAACTTACATTGACACATTATTATTACCCAGAGTCCATAGTTTACATTAAAGTTTATTATAGGTGCTGAAAATTCATGGCTTTGGACAAAAGTATAATGACATGCATTCATCATTATGGTATCATACAGAGTATTTTCACTGCCCTAAAAACTCTCTGTTCTCTGTCTATTTATTCCTTCCTCTAACCACTGGCAGCCACTGATCTCTTTTGCCTTTTCCTTCATGTCACATAGTTGGAATTACACAGTATATAGACTTTTTAGATTTAAATTAGCATATTACTAAGTAAAATGTATATAATTTTTATTATAATATACATATAATTTTATATAAGAAATATATATAATAATTTTTTCACCTAGTAATACACTAAATATAATGATTTACGTTTCCTTCATGTATTTTCAGGGCCTGACAGCTCATTTCTTTTTAGTGCTGAATAATATTCCATTGTCTGGATTTACCACAGTTTATTTATCCATTCACCTACTTGAAGACATTCTGATTGCTTCCAAGTTTTGTTAATTATGAATTAAGTTTTTATAAACATCAATGTTTATAAACACATGGCTTTTGTCTGGACATATGTTTTTATCTTCTTTGGGTAAATATCAAGAAACATGATTGCTGAATCACATAGTAAGAATATGTTTAGCTTTGTAAAAAGCTGACAAATCGGCTTCCAAAGCAGCTGTACTATTTTGCATTCTTGTAGGCAATAAGTGAGAGTTGCTGTTGCTTCATATCCTTGCTAACATTTGGTATTGCCAGTGTTTGGGATTTTGGCCATTCTAATAGGCATGTAGTGGTATCTTGTCATTTAAATTTACATTTCCCTGATGACATATAATGTGGGGCATCTTTTCATATGCTTATTTGTTATCTATGTATCTTATATGATAATGTGTTAAAACAGACCTTTTAATTTTTTATTTTTATTTTTTTTAAATTTTCAATTATAGTTGACATACGGTATATTAGTTTCAGGTATACTACATAATGATTAGACACTTATATAACTTATGAAGGGGTCACCCTGATAAGCCAAGGATTCCTCTGACACCATACATAATTACTACAATATTATTGACTATTGTCTCTATGCTTTACTTTACATTCCCATGACTGTTTTTATAACTGTTGATTTGTACATTTTAATCTCTCTCCTTTTTCACCCAGAGGACAAATGGATGGTTGCCAGATGAAAGGGGGGTTGGAGAGATAAGTGAAAGACAGACCTTTCTAAATATCACTTTTAAAAAAATCATTAATTCCAAAAGCATATTGAAGTATTTTTCTCAGTTTTTCTTCAAAGTTGGGAAACTACATAATGAGACAAAGAATGGAATATCATCTAAGCACTTATTTGAGTATTCTTTTTTAACCATGTCTTTTTAAATAATATAAGAGCAGGTTGAAAATATCCTACATTGCATATAAAACCAAGGTAGAAATAGAAGATAGAAGAATCAGTCAACAAATATACCCTTCTTTATCTTGGTCTATTTTTTAGATCTAGTGCAAATTGCACTTCCTCAAGGAAATCTACCTTGTTAACTTTCACCAGAAATAATTTCTCACTTCTCTGAAATCTGCTTAGTTATTAGTTTCTTTTATTACATTTTTACTTTGTATTTAATTTAGAACACATCTCCCCCACCAGAGAACTAGCTCCTTGAGAACAAGTTCTCATTCATGAATAGAATATTTTATTCTATGTCCATCTTAATCTTACTTTAAGAGTATTTACTTCTGCATTAAAAAGTTTGTTTTCTTGAATAGCCAAAATAATCTCTAAAGAGAAGAACAAAGTTGTAAGCCTCACAGTTCCTCATTTCAAAATTTACTACACAGCTACAGTAATCAAAACAGTATGGTAGTGGCATAAAGACAGACACACAGACCAATGGATTAGAATAGAGAGCCCAGAAATAATCCCTTCTGTATATGTTCAAAAGATTTTCTACAAGAGGCCAAAATCACTTAATGGGGAAAAAACAGTCTTTTCAGCAAACAATGTTAGGAAAACTGGATATATACATGCAAAAAAAAAAAAAAAATGAAATTAAACTCCTACCTTATACCATATACAAAAATTAACTTGATTTGGATTAAAGATCTAAATATAAAAACTAAAATTACAAAACTCTTAAAAGAAAACAAGGAAAAGTCTTTATAACATTGGATTTAGCAATAATTTCTTGTATATGATGCCAAAAACATAGGAAACAAAAGAAAAAAAGAGATATGTTGGGCCTCATCAAAATTAAAAACATTTTTGTATCAAAGGACACTAGCAATGAGATAAAAACAAAACCCACGGAATGGAAAATAAATTTGCAAATCCTATAGCTGATAAAGGATTGTTATCCAGAATATATAAAGAACTCCTACAACTCAGTAACAATAAAAAACAAAACTGATTAAAAAATCAGCAAAGAACTTGAACAGACATTTCTCCAAGAAGGTATACAAATAGCCAACAAGCCCATGAAAAGATGCTCGACATCACTAGTAATTAGTGACATGCAAATCAAAACCACTATGAATACCATTTTACACCCATTAGGATAGCTATTACAGAAAAAATAAATAAAAATAACAAGTATTGGAGAGGATATGGAGAAATTAGAACCTTTGCTTATTGCTGGCGTGAAT
This sequence comes from Pteropus alecto, assembly GCF_000325575.1. NCBI lineage: Eukaryota > Metazoa > Chordata > Mammalia > Chiroptera > Pteropodidae > Pteropus > Pteropus alecto. Next base: position 15,993,301 of record NW_006494612.1, on the reverse strand, counting down.
ATAAAATGGTATACCTGCTATGGAAAACAGTATAGCAGTTTTTCAACAAATTAAACATAGAATTATTATATGATCCAGCAATTACACTTCTGGGTATATACCCCAAAGAAGTAAAAGCAGAGACTTGAACTGGTATTTGTACACTCATATTCATAGCACTATTACTCATAACAGCTAGGTAGAAGCAACCTAAGTATCCATCAACAGATGAACAGATAAATAAAATGTGGTATATACGCACAATGGAATATTGTTCAATCTTAAAATAGAAGGGAATTCTGACATATTCTACATGAACATACCTTGAAAACCTTGTGATAAGTGATAAAGCCAATCACAAAAAGACAAATACTGTATGATTCACATACATGAGGTTCCTAGAGTGGTCAAATTCACAGAAACAGAAAGTAGAATGGTGGTTTCCAAGGGCTGGTGAAAGTATAAATGAGGAGTTACTATTTGATGAGTAGAGTTTCTGCTGGGGGATAAGATGGAAGAAGATGGATGGAGGTGATGATTGCACAACAATGTGAAAGTACCTAATGCCACCAAACTATTCATTTAAAAACAGTTAAAATGTAAATTTTATGCTATGTGTATTTTGCCACAAAAATTGATTATCTTCTGTTCAGCTTTTTTTTTTTTAATTTTCCTACCTGTCAAAAGTAGATTTGATGAGAAATAAAGAGAATCTTTTTTCTCCTTATTTTTATGCTCATTAACATCTTTCTGGATCTTATTCTGGAACAAAAGTGATCTAGTCAGATTTAATGAATTATAGTTTGGAAGCAACTGTGATGTCTATAATATTTCCTGGAATGGAAAATCAACAACAGAATCCTTAAGCTCAAAGATAATCAAATCTAACTCTGGAGTTTTAAGGCAAAGATGCTGAGACATGGAGGGATTTTGTGACTTCAGGAGATAACACAGTTGCTCTCTGATGTTATGGGTCCATTGACATTACTGATTTAACAGAAGCCAGGAGATTTACAGGCTGCGTACTACTTGTGGTGCAAATCATATTAGCCACTAAAACGAAGTGTTAACAAATTCTGTAAACAAAACAGCCATTAGAAAAACAGGATTAGGAAAGGCTTTACAGAAGCCTCAGGCAATAAGTTTTAAAATTTCAGAGCCCTTGATGCCCAGTCACAGCACTTAGTAGTTGCATGACCAAGGACACTAACCTGCTCAGTTCCTTCTGCTGCAGACTGAGTTTAATCAAAGGATATCCATCAAGGAGCTGCTATGAGATGAAAGGAAACAGTGCCTATAAGAGTGTTTGGCATGGAATATATACTCCATCAACATTAACCTTTGCTATGAAGAAGCTGAAGTTATCTATTCCAGAAGGAAAGAATGAAATTTCTTTTTTTAATGCTTTTCATAAATTCATCAAAACATAAACAATAGTTTATGTTTCCCCTGGAAGGCCAGGCTTAGACCTGTTTAAAGGGGAAAACCCAGGAGCGCAGGAATTAGAACACTGAGTAAAGCTGCAGGGGTCTCCTTTAAACTGACTCTTTATCTTTCTTTCCGTGACTTCAGGACAACCTCAGGCATCAGCAGATTCCTTCCCTCCACACTGTCAAGAGCTCCCTGTGGCTCCTTTCTCCCCTGGGCCAGCCTTGCAAAAAACACATCATCTCTCAAATCCCTTTTTCTTAGTTGTCACTTAGGGCCTTTTCATTTGAAGGGTTTTATTGGCATCCTCTATAGAAAAACAAAATAATATGTTGAAGAGGAGTAAAATTTCAGGAAATCTCAAAAGGTTCTCAAAGTAGTCATTCTCTTAGTTATGCTAAACTACAAATGGAATTAAATTTCCCTTCTTCAGGGCCAGTTTCCGTGGATAACCCTCTTATTATTTCTGATTCTTTTATTCTAAAAAAATGAAGCAACTCGAATTTATAAAAAGGCTATGATATCACAACTTTAAAACTATAAAGTTAATGGGCTATAATCTCCATTTTTTTCTTTCTTATTTATTCTTCGGTTCATCAAATTGCTGCCTCGAATGTCTGAAAAATTGTGCTAAGAGATATTATTCTTAGATATTCTCTACAATATTTTAAATACTTAAATATTAAAAAGCAAACATTCATAATTATTTATGCTTATTAGAATCTTATTAGTTATGGTACCTTGAGGTTTGCAGGAACAGATAGTAGACTGTAAGATTTTTAAGGAAAAGAACACTGCCTCGTCTATGCTTCTCTAGCAGTAGTTGGTGCATAATAGGTGATTGTCGAGTGGTCAAATAAATAAAAAAATGAATAGAGAAATAACAAATTGCTTGTTCATTGTTTATTAACATTGATACTGCCTTAATTATTTTTTCCATCGTATAAAATTCTCATTCATCGTTTACATACTATTATTTTGATTAAGTTCTTTCATTAAAAAATAATGCCATAATGCTGGGCATTTCTCAACTCCAGGCTCAATATCTCTGTTTTATGGGTACAGGCTGATCCTAGCTATGATCCTGTATCCTGTGTTGATTAAGAATCTTCTGGGTTATCCCAGGGATTGAAGTTGAGAAAGAAGCAGCTTGGGAACATCCCAGAGTGAGTTGAAACAATCTATTTACTAAGAACGCAGAAGTAGTTGTCAGGGTTAAGATGACATCTATGAGTGTCCTGTGGGGACTGGGTTGAAAAAGCTGCCAATTAACTTTCTTTCTACTGTGAACTTGCTTTCTTTTTATCTTCAGTAATTTTAATTGACACACTTTTTTACATTAATTTATATTTGTCTGATTGTTATTTTTTCTTTTGCCCCTTTCTGCTTTTGGTCATTTCCCTTATTATAAATAAGATAAAAAAAAAAACTTCTTCTAGCATTATTTTATGTCCCTCAAACCCTATAAAATATTCACAAAGTAGAATTATTTTGTGAAAGAAATGTTGCAGAAATCTGATGTGATTTACAATTGTTTTGGAGCTGGAGTAGGATCAGCAGTTAGTCATATATAGGAAAGAATTTGTTTGCTTCTGTCTGAGAATCACTACTATATCCACTCTTCTCTGTATTTCTCTTGTTACTTTCCCAAGAAAAGAATTATAATTATATACTTCTAGGAAACATGATTATCGCCATTTGATAGAAGGATAAACAAATGTTCAGAGAATATAAAAGGATAGAAAATTTCTAAAACCCTAGTTGGTCAAAGAAGTTAATATCTAAACTCTAAGTCACTTTTAAAAGAATAACTTTAAGAATTTGGATGATGTAAAGGAAAGTGTAGAGAGTCAGCACCTCTGTGACCTCTGTCACATGTCTTTCTCTAACACCACTTTATCAATAAACTCATAGCCCTCTTAATTCAGACATGGATTAATTTACCGAAATTATTTTCTTAAAATGTCAGTTCACATTTCTATTTTTCAGTTTTCCTACTGTCTATTTTAGAACTGGTTCATACGAAGAATTTTGCTTTTTATTCCAGAAAATGTTATTTTAGTTGTTAGTAAATTTCAAATTACATCAGTTAAGCTTCCCTTTTAATATGTATTGACATCTGATTTACGGGAAATATTGAGATGCAAAGGCTGCTAATTTCTCAACTGCTTTCTGCCAAGCTTTCATTAGCATTTAGTTAAGGTGACTCAGTGAGAAGCATGGGCATTATAATTTACTCGTAATTTAAGAAGATGAGTGTGATTGGCAATGTAGGGTTCTAGAAAATAGTAGAAAAACTCATCCAATGATATGGAAAATGAGATGTAGGGAAGCAGGTGGCAAAAGACAACCATGGAAGGGGTGCTAATTGATTACCTTGATACAAATGGAGACTTTATGATGATGAAATCTAAGTCCTCGCGATAGGACTTCTTCTGGGAACAAGGAAGAGGCCAGGGTAGCTGGGGCAGAAGGGCGGGGCAGAGGGGGATGAACGAACAGGAGGAATAACAGGAGTTGACATCACAGATAGGTAGCAGGATCATTCTAGGGTGTGTGTTAAGAACGGATTATAGGCAAAAAAGATGAATCAAGGATGAACAGATAGGAGGCCATTACAGTAATCCAGAGTAGAAATGAGAGTGGCATGGATTTAGTGGTAAGTGGTCAGGTACTGAGCAGCTTTTGAAGGCAGAACAAACAGAATTTGCTGATACATAGGATGTAGAAATTGAAAGTGGATCCATTTTATATTTATGGAATCAATATATATCTCAGACATTGTGCAATGTATCTTGGCTTAGAAAGATGAAAAAGAATAGTCCCTGCTCTTAAGAAGTAGATGAACTAGTACATTGCTTTTTCAAATCTTTTGATGGCAACAGTAAAAAGTAAACTTTATCTTATGGCCCAGTATGCATGTACATATATTTGTATAACTGAAACAAAAGTTTCAAGAAACTATATTTACCCACATCACGTAAAACATAAAATTAATGCAAAATACAATTTTAGTGGTATAAAAATACATTATTCTTTTACATTTCATTTAAAAATGCTGATCAAAATCTATTAAGTCAGTGTTTCTCAAACATTTTGGTCTCAGGAACTCTTTCTTTATACTCTTAAAGATTATTAAAGATCTTAAAAAGCTTTTTTAAAATGTGGTTTATACATATTGATATTTACTGTATTATGAATTACAATAGATAACTAAAAATATATCTACAAATGACATAATAAACTCATTTTATGTTCACATAACTTATTTTTAATGAAAACCCTTGCAAAAATTAGTGAAAAGAGGCATTGTTTTACATTTTCACAAATCCCTTTAGTGTATAAAACAGCTAGATTCTCATATCTGTTTCTGTGTTCAGTCTGTTGAGATATGTTGTTTCAATTGAAGAATATGAAGAAAGTCTGGTCTTACACAGACATGTAGTTAAAAAAGAAAGGAGCTTTTTAATAGCCTTTTGAAGGTAACGGTGGATATTCTTTGTTGCTATACCAAAATTCAATGAGTGGTACAAAAAACTTAAAGGTTTTTTGCATCATGCAATCTGAAACTATGTCAATAAGCTATGTTTCTTATGAGTTTGTCTTTTTTATTTTATTATTTTTAAATTTAACTATAGTTGGTATACCATATTATGTTAGTTATATTAGTTTCAGGTGTACAATATAGTGATTAGACATTTTTATACCTTACAATGTAATCACCCTACCAGTTTTAGTAGTCATCTTTCACTGTACAAATTTATCACAATATTATTGACTATATTCTTCTTCGATTTTTCATCTATCCCCCTACTCCTTCCCCTCTGGTAGTCATCTCTTCTGTCTTTGTTTCTATGAGCTTGTTTTTATCTTGTTTGTTTCTTTGTCTGTTTTGTTTTTTTAGATTCCACAGATGAGTGAAACCATACGCTATTTGTCTTTGTCTGACTTATTTCACATAGCATAATACCCTCTAGGTCCATCCATGTTGTCACAAATGGCAAGACTTCGTTCTTTTTTATTGCTGCATAATATTCCACTGCATATGTGTGTGTGTGCATAATTATAATTATATATATAATTATATAATATATATATGTGTGTGTGTGTGTGTGTATATATATACATATATATATGCATATATATGTGTGTGTGTGTATATATATATATATACACAATGTGTCAATGAACTTTTAAGACATTTTTATTAAAATTTGTTCCCTTGGCTTGCATTTTGAATGGCTCTTTTACCCATGCATGATTCCGGAATAGCATGCATTAGTCATTTGGAAAATATTGGTTTATTGTGTCACAAAGATTTCCCAAATGTTTATATAATCTATTACATAGTATCAAAAATTGCTTTTAATAACATCACCATCCATCTCATCACAAAAGTCATTAAGTGTTGGGGAATTGTCAAGCTCATAATGGTGGATATAAGTTTTCAAAAATTCCAGGTTTTGCTAGAAATCTTGAATTTTATGATGGCAATGATGATATATGCTCACCTTATTCATATTCAAGAAAGTGGTGGCCGAATATGCTAGTCTGAATAACAATAGTTTCTCAGTTATCCTTTCAAGTGAATATGGTATGTCATTTAAAAAGTATATAGTTTATCTTGTAGCTCAATTGCACAAGAATTTTCCTTGAGACAAAATTTTACTTTAATATTCTTGTATTTTCACAGAGAATATTGAAAAGATGTATAGTTAAGGTTGAAATTTAGTAAAATAAACACTTTTACTGTTTCATCAACAACATTCTTAAGATAAATTAGCAATTTTTAACTGAGCATGTTGCAGTGAGGATAGTGTTAAATTCTATGATGGGAGTATAGGAAGGTAAAAGCATTACTACCAGGCCCCAAATAAAGGACCCTGCAATGACATTCTAGTTATACTTCTGGTCACAAAGCTAGGAGTTCCTAGGGCCAAGGGTCATGGCCATTACAAATCAGCAATCCTAGAATTCTCCACATTCAGGGCAGGAAGCCCCATTTATGCTCTGCCTTCTCCTGTGAGTGTCAAGGATGGGACTGAGTAAAGGGAAAAACATACTGGGTGTATGATTTGGAACCTCCATTTAGTTAGGTAGATCAATAAGTTACATCTGAACATAGACTAGGCATTCTTATAAAGGCCCCATCTCATATTATATCAAAAATATCAAAAATGCACACATTAAATATTAATTTTTACTATAAAATATGTAGGGATTTTTTAGGTTTGTTAATTTATAACTTGCTGTGATTTGATTTCTTGGCAATAATGTACATTTGGGATTCTTGTGAAGAAGAAAAATATAAACAAATTGTTTGGAAACAATGGAATTTTTTGACCTCTTAAATGACAAAATATGTTTTGTAACATTAAACATTTATTAATTTTGATTTTGAAATTAGTTGTTATTTTATAATGAGTTTTTAGGGGGTCTCATATATTTTCCTAGGTCTTTGAAAAGCTTATTGTGTTTTAATGGGTTGAACTCTCATAGTGTCATATGAGAGCCTACTATATTGAAGAATGCAGGTATAAAACATTTCCAACATGATAGAAAGTTCTATTGAACAGTACTGATCTAGGCCAATCTTAGCCCTGGAAGTACAGAAGTTGATCCTATGTGCAGACTACATATCAAGTTAGTTATGAAGTATTGCAAGTTTTCTCAATTGAGTTTTATAGAAAAAGAATATAAAGAAGAGAATGTTTGCAGACTACTTTGGATGAAGTTCTTAAAACCAAGTTCAAATGATATAGAACTGAGGGCAAGTGAAAAAGGATCTGGAGGAAAATGTGAATAAATAAGTGGGTGGAAAAAGTGATACTAACTGATAATTTTTTTAAAAAAATCAAGACTTTGAAAATGAAAACTGTGGCACATAGGATAATGAGAGCCAATTTAGTCGGGCAAGAAAATCTGATCCTAGTATCTGTTTCACTGAGAGGAAGGAGCAGATCTCTGAGATAATACAGAGGAAATAGCAGAATCTGGGAAATGGTTAAGTGTGATATGGGCAAAAAGGCTTCTAGGGGACTGAAGAGAATGGGGAGATGGTTCTACAGAATTAGTAAAATTATGAAGGGTCCTATTTGTGAGAATGGACAAATCTTGGGAGGAAATGAAGATTTTAGTATTTATCCTTTTCAGTTGAGAGAGTGATCAGAGGGTGTCACCATCAGAAAACAGGAAGAAATGTGGGACTTGATGGGGTCAGGGATCAGTGGGTAAGTCATTCACACAAAAAAATGATGACTGAAGACTTGAAGCAGATGGGCTTTCTCAAGGAAGGAAGAAAATAACTAGCAATTCTTCTTTGGAGGGCGTTCTGCTCAGTGAGAGGAAGGAAAAGCAATGCCCAAAGGAATGTGTAAGACACAAGTCAACAAGGGTGGAGAGTCCAGGAGAAGAATGGTTGTTCAAGCCCGAAGAAAGATCTTAGGGGAAAGGAACGACATAGAGAACCACAGGTAGAAAAAAACTTTGAGATTGAAATAGAAAATGAATAGACCTTAACCTATAATTACATTATTGAAAACTTTCCTAATAGTGCTTGAATATGATAACGAGAAAATGCCTTGGCCCTAGGGTATGATGGACCACATAGAAAATTCTGGAATCAGGGGTTTTCATTTGCAGGGAGGATTTCACACTGATTCATGGGGTAGCAGCAGAGGGGATATCGTTCTATAAGCCAGTGTTTAAAAGAGCTAAGACTATGTTTACAGTTACTCAGTAAGAACAACTAAAACTTATAAAACACTGTATTATTTCCAGAGTGCTTTTCCTGAGCATATTATCTTATTTAAGCTTCAATATGCATCCTGTAAAGAAGCCATTACTCTTACTCCATTTTCATGCAGGAATAATGAAGTAACTGAGATAAGAAGATTGTTTGGAACGGTCAGTTCCATCTTTTGTGGCCCTTTAGTTTTCTATCCACATTCCTAGGGCTGCACTTAATGACTTTGTAAAGTGTTTCCTTTCCAAAGACAGCCGGGTTCCACCAGATTGTTTTTCTTTCTTTCTTCTTATTATTTTTTTTAAGCACCATCGAATTTTGCTATATTGACTCTAAGTGTCCTAGGACTATGTATGCAACACCTTAAAACTTCATTGTAAATTTTGGAAAACATTGGATTAAAAAGAATGAAAGTGGTTTCTCTTCTATTGTTTTTAATACTTGAGGCATTATAAATTTCCAAAACATGTATGTGGTATAGAATAGTTTCAAATTTTCTTCATAACAGACCTCTCTCTCTCTCTCTTGCTTTCTTTAACTGTGACTTGATATCTTACTCCAGTTGGCTGCTATAACAAAATACCACAGACTAGGTGGTTTATAAACAACGGAATTTTATTTCTCACAGTTTTGGAAGCTCAAAAGTCTAAGATCAAGGTGTCAACATGGTTGCATTCTAGTAAGGGCTCTCTTCCTGATAAAGAGCCTGCATCCTTTTGCTTTGCCCTCACATGGCCGAAAGGGCTGAGGATATCTATGGAGCCTCTTTTGTAAGGCATTAATCACATTCATGAGGGTTCCACTCTTAGGACCTAAGCACCTCCCAAGTCCCCACTTCCTAATACCATCATCTCTGGGGATTAGAATTTCAACATGTAAATTTTGTGGGCACATAAACATTCAGACCCTAACACTTGAACATCTTATGTTGATGCTCTCTCCTATGTTAATGCTCTTTGGATAGAAATATTAGAGGCATTTACTCCTCTGTCTTCCCCTGATTTAAAAGAAAACAAACAAAAAAAAGATCTAAGCAAGCTGACTTTATATCATTCTGTCAGATTTTAAAATGATATATTTTGAACTATAATCATTCTTGGCCTCAATAGCAGAACTGAGAGGCTAAAGTCTATATATTTAGTGTTTAAAGACACATTTGCTTGTAACGAAATGTTATAACTAGTATAATATATGGTGTATTCATAGGGAACTAAATTCTTGCTCTTAATTTAGAACAGCATTTCCCATATAGTGTTTCATTAAACAATAGTAGTATCTAAATATATTGAGAGAAAGAGAGAGCACAGGTACCATTTGCCTAGACAAGCAGTGAACAACCGAACAATTTTAAGACATTTTTGAGCTAGAAAAATACCGAGAACATTTCAAGTAGGCAAAAATGGCTGAGATTTTAAGGCTACTTACTGTTCGAAGGGTTTGAATAACACTGACGTGGAAATATTAAATATTGTTAGTTAGAGACAGAGAGTAAGAGCAAGAGAGTGAGGCTGAGAAAGAATCATTTAGATTAGAAGGCAAATGATGTGTCTAGTTCCATGACTTCGTTAGTTTTTTTCCTGTTCTGGTATGGAAAAACATTTTAGAACATTTTTCTTTCTGAAACTGTGTTAACTGAAGATTTCCTCCTTTCACAATAAACAAAACAAGGTGGGATGAGAATGGAGAGAAAGAAGAAGTGTTTTTAAGAATAATTTACCCTGGCCTTGATATAAGGCCTAAACGTTTCAAGAAGTGAAATTTATTTTGAGCAATGATTGCAAAATGGAAATACTAATGTATTTTACAATATAGTAGTATATTTGACCAAAAGAACAAAAACAAAAACAAAACCCACCAATACAAAACAAAAGCAACTAAGTTAAGAATGAATTATAGAATAATTCTTGTCTCTCTTAAAAAACTTTCCTGATTGAATTTTATATGACAGTTTGTATCTTTCTATTTTTAGCTGTTTGTGGGGGGGTCTTTTTATCTTCCTTGATAGAACCTGACAGGAAATGAATCTTGCCACTAAGTCAAAGGGGGTATATTTACATAGTTCCTCATGATGTGACCAGGAAATCCTGTGTAAAAAAAGTTGCAGAAAAACGAAGGAAAAAAATGTAGTCTACTTATGTTTCCTCAAACTTCTACTCCACCCCTGGAGCCAGTTAAAGTAAAATCCCCTGCCCCACAGCCCCCAGCCTTAAACCATATGTGTCAGTACCAAGGCTCACATTTCTGGGTTTGCTTGTCTGATGTTAATGAAAACCTAAGAAGGTGGAGATTTCAGATGCATTTTTCTCTCATTCTTGGGTCTGCCCAGTCCCAACAGGGATGGTTGAATCTCTATGTGCAGGAGAAGGCATTCTTGCTTTGCAAGTTTCTCATCTCTTTCCTGATACACCATCAGGTCTCCCACTGACCTCTGTAAGTTGCACGTCAAAAGCAGAAAGGATATAAGCTCTGTGATCTCTCTCCTGAGTGACAGTAACTCTGCCAGCAGGAGCGGGCTGTCACTTCAGATTCCACAGCAACGTGAGCAGCTGCAGCTGCCGCCTTAGGGAAAACCAGATGCAGCAATATTTTGAATGTGCTTTCAGGTTTGCTAGGAATGTACAGACTTGTTGCAGTTGTTTTGCAGGATTCTGGTATTTGAAATCTGTCACAAAGCCAATTCCAATTTGGGTAATAATGTGATAACTCTGAGCACGAGGCGCCATGCACTAAATTTTATTTGAGAGTTCACACATTCTTACTAACAAGATCTGTGAACCTCACGTTATAAATACAGAAACTACCCAGTATAAGGATACGTGGTGAGTCAGTTCCATAAATGGTGATCCAGCAGCACATCTATTCTCTAATAACTTTCAACCATATAGGTGTTCTACCTATAACATATTCTATTTTGGGGAAGGATAGGGGTCATTTACGACCACCTGGGAAGGAAGAACTAGAAAGTTAAATCAATTGCATTAGAAAATTTTTATTTTATTTGGAAGGAAGTGCTATTATTGTAATTCAGAGACAGAAAATCATGCCTTTTCTGTTATATATGTTTGTCTCTGCTGGTTATTGAGTATTCAAATCAGACTCACTCTCAAATTCCTTTTCTTTGTAAAGAAGGCAAACTTTGTATTCCCCAGATCGATTCTCTCTTTCTATGCTATTTTCCCAAGTTTGCTATTTTTGTCACTTTAGAAAATGTGAGCATGATAATATAAGATTATATCACAGAGTTCAAGGTTTTAAAGACCTTACTTTTTCCTTGTTCTATTGACCAAGTATCTTAACCCTCTACGAAAGTGATATTCGATACTTTTGGAACTCAGTTGACTTCTTCGATCAGCTAATGAGGATTCTCATTAAGCAAAAGCAAAAGCAGGAGAAATTAAAGTTCTAATGCTATGAACTCCCACTAAAGGAGATTTTATGTCTAAGAAAGAAAACACAGGCATGTTACATAAACAAGGATGTTGTTTGTCTTGTTATCTCTGTATTTCAGACACATAGAACAGTGCCTGGCATGAAGTAGGGACTATCTAATATTTATTGAAGAAAAGCTTGGATGAATGAATATGCAAATGAAATAAATTGTAGACTTTCAGGATGAGCTATTGATGCTATTCTGGGTAGAAGAAGGAAGAAGACTGGGCCAACTCTCCCAGCCATTTCGTTTTTCCTCTCCTTTAGTAACATAAATGTATGTTGCATGCATGAGAGAGGCTAAGATAAGTTCTCTGTCCTCAAGTCATTTTCATAATAGCTACTGATTCTGGTGGCTAGCTTCAAGTCCTCAGGCCTTCTAATGCCAGAGATATACCAATATTCCCTAGTAAGGGTTCTCTTATGCTGTTCCCAAGATTCAGAGGACATGAACTTTCTCATTTACATCATTGTTTTTCATTTAGGAGTTTCCTTCAACTTTAATTCCTTATGCATACTTGGTGTTCTATTACTATTATTGTTGAACTGAATAATTACATTTCAAACATATATTTTCAAACGCAGTTACAATAATATTTCCTCCTAGTATAAATAGCTTTTTGATTACTTTCTGCTAAATAGGGATGCTTACAACATTCCCAAAAATTCCTTATCACCGAATTTCTTTGACACAGACAGTAGTAATTTTTTCCCATAAGTATAATTATTACATGTTATGTGTCTTTTTCTGACTTTCAGTTTTCTCATGTATAAAATGGGGATATTTACTTTTTGAAGTAGTATTCATGAGAATTCATATAAAAATACCAAAATTGCTGCATGTTGTAAGCATTCTGCTCAAAGCTGCCGATTAGTATTGTGTGGAATTAATATGTTGCATAGGTGACAGAGACACTAAAATGAAAAATATATTGACTTTATTCTCATGCAGCAATAGACCCAACACTTGAGTAAATGAATCATAATACAACTGTGCCATAGTAATAAATGATTAGGAACATACTGATTAACTTCATCAAGGATACTCCAGGAAAGCTTCCTAAAGAATGGGAATTTGACTTCAGAATTGAAGAATAGGTATAAGTGTTTCAGTCAAATAAAATTAAAAGGGTAATTTAAGTCAGTAGAAACAGATTTGCAAAAACTTGATGTATTGTATAGTCATGAAAGAGAAGTTCATAGTAATCAGACCATCGATGAGAGTTCAGACAAAGTGGAGGTGAGGTAGTGGTGGTTGAAGAAGTGGGAAAAGTTTCTTGAAGACAGATTGCAGAGGAACTTGTATGTCAAGCCAAGAAATTTTATTTAATTTTTAATAATTATATCTGTGTTTTAGGAAATTATCTTGGGAGGTAGTATGCCTGATAGCTTAATGGTTAAAAAGATGAAATCTAGAGCTAGGCTGGGTTAAAAAAATCTTGCCTTTACTATTTACAAGTTTATAGCTTATTTACTAGTTTAGGGCAAGTTACTGCACTCTGTGCCTCAGTTTTTCCAGCTATAAATTAGGGATAGCAAAAATATATACCTCATAAAGTTATTGTGAGTTTTAAATGAGTCAGCTTATAATTAGAATAGTACCTGGCACATAATAAGTGTTATAAATAAGTATTGGCGAAATAATAATATAAAGTAAAATGTGAATAGAATGGCAACCCAGATGAGAGGCTTTCCAATGGAGCAAGCAAAGATCTGGTCTATGACTGGCAGTCATTTTAGTTGACTTCAGTAATGTGTAAGAACATTTCTCTAGTTCAAAACATAGAGATGTCCGAATAAAACAACAATGTTTCTTAAAACATAGGTGAATTTGGGATGAGGAAGTCAAAATGGCAGGCTAGGTAAAAGCAGGGTTCACCTCCTCTCAGGACTGCATTAAAATGACTACCAAACTATAAAATAATCATCAGGGAGGACCACCTGATATCTAACTGATCATAACACGTACAACTGAAGATACAAATAAAAACTCACATTGAGATCAATATGTGGGTAGAGATGTGAAACAGGATGGCCCTGCACCAGTGTGTGGTGGTGGAGCACCAGAGGGAGAGCATGGCTGCAGAGTCCCCCCAAAGGAGAGAGGGGTCCTAGCCCCACACAGGGGCTCCCCAGTTTGGAGTCCCAGCCCTGGGAAGAGAGGTTCCCACAAAATATGACTATAAAAATCAGTGGAGAATCTGGCCATTTAGGTGAGATGGAAGGAACCTGAAAACTCAGACACCTCCCTTAAAGGGCCTGTGCACAGACTCACTCACTCGCAGACATGCATCCTGGGCTCCAGCGGAGGGTCAGCAACTTGGAAGGCACAAGAGATATATAGGAAAAGATGGATTTGTGTGGTGCCTGAGCGAAGACTGGGGGAACAGCTGCCATTGTTCTTTTGTCAGGCTCTCCTTTGGGGCAGCCTGCAGACAGGCGCCATCTTATCTCTGTTGAATCCTCTCGCCTCATGGCCAATCCTGATGCTACATTGGCCCAGTGAGATCATCCGCCCCACCCAACCTACAAATTGCCCATGGTGGGCCTGTTGCCCAGAAACTGTTCTCAGGATGCCCCTTCTTGGGGCCGCACATTCCACACAGGAAATGAACCTTGGCTTGTGTGGCATACACATTTTGTGGAAGACATTTAGTGGCAGTTCCCTGCTGCCAGCATGAGCTGAAGTATATCTCTTGGGTGAATTGGAGAGCTTTGCGGGCCCAACATAGCAGCTGGCCCTGCTGTGATCTGTGACTTTTGTGCTATGAACTCATAACTGGCAGCGAATCTGATGCTGTATTGACTTGACGGCCCCCTGTCTCCTTAAGACCCCACCCGACCCATAAATTGCTTGCAGTGGAGGCATTGCTGGGCAGCCACACCTCGCCTTGCCCCTTCTCCGGGGCCACCCGTTCTGCACAGGCAGGACCTTGGCTCCCATGGCGCACACATTTCAGGGTAGACATTTGGAGCGGACTACTGCTGCCAGCGTGAGCTGCAGTACCTCTTGGGCAGATTGCAGGGTTCTGTGGGCCCGATACAGATGGCAGCTGATCTCTCTGTGATCTGTGACTTTTGCGGAAGTCCGTGGATGCAGAACTGGTGGCAAATCTGATGCTGTATTGGCCTGATGGACTCGAGTCTCTCTGAGACTCCGCCCCATCCAACACACAAATTACCTACAGCAGGCCTGTTGCCTGTTAGCCACCCCAGCCCTGCCCCCTCCTGGGTCTGCTCATTTCACGCAGGCAACAGATTTCAGCTTGCACGGGCTGTGAGCGGCTCTCACAGCATGCACATTTTGAGGGAGGCAGTTAGTAGCGGACCACTGCTGCAACATGAGCTGCAGTATCTTGTGGGCAGCTCATGGGTGGATCATGGGGTTCTGTGGCCTGATGCAAACGGCAGCTGGCCTTGCTGTGATCTGTGACTTTTGCGGGAGCCCACAGACACAGAACTGGCAGCAAATCGTTGCTCTATTGAGCCGATGGCCCCGTGTCTGTCTGAGGCCTTACTCTACAAATTACCAATCTACAAATTACCAATAGCAAGCCTGTTCCCAGGCAGCCAGCCCCAACCTGCGCTTTCCTTGGGTTGAGAATTTGACAGCCAACAACAGCAATCAGCTTCTGCTGCCCACGCAAGGCCTGTGTATTCCAGGAGAGATTTTTGATGACAGGCCACAAATCTTACCCTGATCACAGTATTTCTCGAACAGATCTCAAGAGTTGGCAGGCTCGAGATGGGTAGCAACTGGCTTTGCTGCAATGTGAGACTTTTATAGGATGCCACAGAAACAGTACTGGCACAAAAATTGACACTGCAGTGGCCGGGGAAAATCTGCTCACTATACCCTGGTGACTCCCTGGGTCCTTGCACCACCCAACTCATATACCACCCAAAGGCTCTTCCATCCGTGGAGTCTTACAGGCAATTGGCAGGCATCTTCAGGCCTTGAAGTACACTAGACCTTTTGCTAAACCACTCTAGGCTTGGTACTGGGATAACTGGACCACGGCTTGCAGTTTTGTCTCTCCCACTTACCTCCATAAGCAGCAATCATCACTTTGTAGCTCCCATCAGGTGGCCCTGAGCAGTCAAAGTAGACCTTGGCCTACTCAGGAGACCCTCCCAAGGGACCACAAAACCAACACACCCAGAGGCTGTTGCCAGACCACAACAGAGCAACACCTGACTAGTCCCATAAGCAGTACACCCAAAGAGTGGTCTCAACAAGTACACAAGCCTGCTGGGGCCAATTCCACTCCCTGGGGTCAGCCCCCACATAGCAACTCATACCCTGTGAGTGTAGCCAATTCCCACAACGAGTCAGCTTGAGAGTCAATCCAATCCACTGACCTGCTAATAGCAATAAAGGCTTAGCTATATCAGGAGAACACACACAACACATACAAAGAACATGCCCAGAGCCCTCAGTGCAGGCGATTATAAAGACTGAGCCACTGGGCTACGAAGGACACCTACTACATGAAGCCATCTGGCCAAGCCTGAGAGACGTAACAAACCCTCTTAATACATAGAAACAAACACAGAGAGACAACTAAAATGAGAAAACAAAGAAACATGCCACAAATGAAACAATAGATGAAAACTCTAGAAAAAAAATCTAAACAAAATGGAGGCAAGAAACCTACCAGAGACAGGGTTCAAAACAATGGTTATAAGGATGCTCATCAAACTTAGAGGGAGAAGGGATCATCTCAGTGAGGACTTCAACAGAAAGGCAATAAATATAAAAAAGGACAAAGAAACCCTAAAAAAGAACCAGTAAGAAATGAAGAATACAACAGCTGAAAAGAGGAATATGCTAGAAGGAATCAACAGTAGATTGGATGAAGCAGAGGATTGAATCAGTGAATTGAAAGACAAGGTAGCAGAAAACACTCAATTGGAACAGCAAAAAGTAAAAAGAATTTTAAAAAATAAGGATAGTTTAAGAGGCCTCTGGAATAACATCAAGCATACTAATATCTACATTATAGCAGTACCAGAAGGAGAAGAGAGAAAGCAAGGGATTGAGAATTTATTTGAAGAAATAATGACAGAAAACTTCCCTAACCTGGTGAAGGACTTAGACATAGAAGTCCAGGAAGCACAGATTCTTAAACAAGAGGAACTCAAACAGACTTACATCAAGACGCATCACAATTAAAATGCCAAAGGTTAAAGACAAGGGGAGAATCTTAAAAGTAGCAAGGGAAAAGCAGCTAGTTACTTACAAGGGTACTCCCATAAGAATGTCAGCTGATTTTTTCAACAGAAACTTGGCAGGCCAGAAGGGACTGGCAAGAAATATTCAAAGTAATAAAAAGCAAGAACTTACAACCAAGATACAGAGGACAATCTGATGACTTCCAGAAGGGAGGGAGATTGGGGGTCTGAGAGGAAAAGATGAAGAATTGAAGTACAAATTAGTAGTTTAAGAATAGTCACAGGGATGTAGAGTACAGCATAGGGAATTTAGTCAATAGTATTTTAATGTCTATGTGTAGAGCCAGATGGGTGATAATCAGAGGAATCATTTCATAAACTATATAAATGTCTAATAATGTACTGTATACCTAAAACTAATAACAATTAAAGGAAGAAAGAAAGAAATATAGGTGAGTTTGAAATTATCAGTGAGTTAATGATGGTTGATTGCAAGAAATCATTGCTCAGTATACTTTTCTTTTCCATGTTGTTCAACAAAACTGATTATTTTTGCAAATAATATCTGCTGAATTTTAACCATTAATGAATGAAGAGGATGCCCTCACTCATTTATACATTAATATACTATGCCAGTGTCAATAAATTTATCTTTACTATTAATTTACTTGATTTCTGTTTTCTAGAACAAAATTGTGATAATGAAATAGCAACCTCTGAAATAATCTAGATGTTTAGATTTGTCAAATTAGCAGAGTTAGCACATACATACAATCAATTTGTTAATCAATTTGTTAAAATATACTGAGAGTTGAAACTCTCCTATAAATAATGTTTAAGTAAACTTACTATTTCAGAAAATACTTGAGTAGTAAAAGGCAATGGCTAAAATATTTAACTTTTGTGGCCCAATTGTTGGTCATTAGTTATGTGGTTTTGAGTTTATTAAGTAGATTCTTCCTGCCTTCATGGGTAAAAGGATGACAGTAAGAGGACCTAGCTCAAAAGATTCTAATGAGTGAAATAATTCCAATTTGTGATGTATCTGATAAACTGCTCAAAAAAGTGTTAGGATTTATTAGAGTTTGACATTGCCTTGGTGCTACCATAATATAATCAACTATCAATTCTGTATATGAGAAAGCTTTGATATGGAAATCTGATTAATAGAGTTTTATGTATGTGGATGGTATAAAAATGGAAAATTTAATGATGGAGGTCTTGTAAAATTAGAACAGAAGAAAGCCATTTACACTGACCTTCTGTGTTACAGGTACCGTGTGAGGAACTTTCACATACATTATCTCATTTAGTCTGCACAATAGCCTTGTACAATGGTAATTATTCTTTTATTTCAGAATTGTCATAAGAAAAATCCTGTTCCAGAGACCTACAGACAGTTAGTGGCAGAACCATATTCAAATCCCCCAATCTCCTATTTTTACTTTCTTGTAGAAAATGTGATTACTCCATAATATTGATTGAATGGAGATGAATTTTTCCTCTTTTTGATGTTTTAGCTAGTGTAACTGATTGAAGCAGTTCATGACCTGATCTCTCCTGCTGTTGTGTATGTAACTATGCTGGAAATGAGTCATATAGTAATTATGGTTTATAGTTTCTTGTTCTCTGATAAATTGCCAATATATAGGTTATGAGGTATGTCTGATGAAATTATAGTTAGATAGATGGATGGATAGATAGATAGATGTAGTTAGTAGGAAAAATAAAAGCCAGTTAGGCTTCACTGTAAATGGATAAAAGACTAACTTTTCTGAGAATTGCAGAACTTGGACATTTGTAAAGGCTTGAGAATGGGTCCTGAAACTTTAGCAACCAGGAGAAATTAAGCTAGAAGAAGGATATTACAGAGGGGAAAAGGACCCCACTCTCCTTAACTTTCAAATGTTTTTAAGCATTAAAAATGACATATCTTAATATACTCGGAAACCTTTAAAATATTTGTATATATTCAGACATATAAGTCAATATGCTGTTTTATAAATAGGCACTGAGAGAAAGTACTTTATAAAAATAAAATTAGAATTTATATTGCATTTAGAATAAAAGATAAATTATCTCATATTTAAATCTTTGGATAAAGACAGATTTTTTTTTTGCTGTCCTTCTGAATTTATTATATAATTTAGGTAATTTTGGTTCAGAATTTGCTTATATTGAAAACTTGATAGTTTTAGCTTTGAGAAAGGCTGAAGTTTTATTTCTATCTTAGAGCTCCCTCTTCTGGTTATTGGTAGGTTTGAGAAATTCTGAATTTTATCAGTGAGTTCCAAGATTTGTGTCAGAATTCCTTTCCATATTTTTATAATTAAATTTCTGAAATGTGACTGTAGATCAATAGTTTTGATAGTTAGGATTGACCAGTTTACCTTAAATGCCGTGCATGATGACCAGAAACCATTTATATACACTGGGAACCTCTAAGAAGTTTACATCTGAGAGCAAAGACGTCTTGTATCTTAGGGGTCAAATGAGAACATCATAAGAGAAGGAAAAGAAAGAAGGAAGAAAACTGATGTAATTCGGCCCTTATTATTTGTCAAGTGAAGTACTAGATACTCCCTAGCCACCATCTTAAAGAGTCCAGTGCTTGCTGGTTTAACAAAAAGGGAATCGAGGTACAAAGAGTTTAAGTGACTTTCCCAAGATCACATAACTGGTAGGGCCAGGCATCAAGGTCTTCTTAATTCCAACTCCTGTCCTTTCTCCTTTAACATATAATAAATGGTAGAGACAAGTAGAAAAGAGTGATGTATGACAGATAAGAGTTTGTGACTTATTTATTCAAGTACTCCTTTAACAAGTATGATTAGATTTGTAGATTGCAGAGTATATATTGTTTTAAATAAGTTATATTTCAATTTATAATATTTTAGTGGGCAGGCAGTACATAAATACTGTTAGATGTCAAATAATCTCTTTATTACAAAGTAAGAAACACTAACAAATTGTGTCCTTTTTATCCTTCCCCATCCCTTATTTTAAACACTGAATATTGTGTTTTCCTTGTCCCCCCAGAGGAGGGTGTAAAAAAGAGGAGGAAAGGATGGAAAGACACTGTTTTTTACCTAGTGTTTTTTACATGTTCAGCGTTTTTATTTTATTTTTTTGTTTGTTTTTATTAATTATCCCAACAACCTCACGGTGTTAGGCATAGATTTTTAATTATCCCAATAGGATAAACATACTTCCTGACAGTTTTGATTAACTTCTGTTGTCCATGGATATTATTAATAGCACCCCCTTTTACTCTTCAGAATATCCCAATTATATATATTATATGTCCTTCTAATAATCCATGTTTTATACTTGTGGAAACAGAGTCCCAGCGAAGTGAAGCAACGAGCCCGCGGTAACCAGTTTGTAAGTTGCCAAGCAAGGACTGGGAGATAATTCTGCCTGACCTTAAAGCTCTGCCATAGTTGCATCTGTCGCAACATCTTCAGAATGTTTTCAGGGCTTTTTGACTCCCTTACCTACCAAGGCATATGATTTATTGCTTACAGGTTTTATAGGCTAAGTCATAACTGCAATTAAACTGTACACATTATATAAAATTCCATTCAGTTGATTTGTAGAGTGATCACTGTACAGTGCTTTACTCGGTCATATCGAAAAGTTTTTATGACACTGAAAGGCTGTATTATTTTTATTTAATATTCTGCCCTTTCTGTGGTGCTCTATCAGATCAAAGTGTTAGCCTTGTTGAATAATTATTTTATTAATGAGTTTCTGGTAGAATTGTGTCATTGTCAGAGAGAAGAGAGTTCTTTGTATTAGAACTTTCGATGCTGGGATCATCAGATGTATAGGTCCTTGAAATTCATCCTCAGAAAAGCTTTCCACAGGTAAAACATGCTGCATGAACATAGAGGCATAGGTGGAGGGTAGAGAGTGGTTTGAAACTCAAATATGAAATGCAGGGTAAGGACACCCTTGGACGAGGACTTTACAGAAAGGCAGCCTTAGGGACATATAGAAGGTGTGTGCCTAAAGGGAAGCAGTTCAATACGTTTTTACTTAAGATCGTGGGGGGCTCTGAACAGCCAGATAGTAAGATGCTACACTTGGTAAGAGTCACTTACTTTAATGTGACTTAACACATTTCTTCTCCCAGAAATACTTAAATTTTAAAAAGCTGAATGGTAGACAGAAATCTCAGCATTGGTTGACAGCCCAGATGAAGCTATGTAAGTATGACAGTGAGGGGTCTGCTTGGAAAGTTCAATTTGGAAGTGAAAGCTATCTACTCTGGCAATTGGTTAGGGTACCTCTTGGAATACCAGTATTCATTTAGGTAGACTTAAACATTGTGAATGATGATTTTACAAAGCTGTTCTCTTTCTGAGTTTTGCTCCTGACGTAGAAATCCAAATTATATACTTCCTTTTCTTCTCTTTCTTGGCTGAAAATAACACATATAGTATATAATACGAGTATATAATAAACTTTCTCACTTTTGTGTGAGAAACAGTTCTGTGTTGCATGTGTGAGAAAAGAATTTTTTGTGTGCAGATAATGAGGGAGAAAGGGAGAAAAACATTTTAAAATCTGCACTTTGCACAAAGACCATCTTGAATCTTGCAAAAGCATTTCTACAAAGTCGGCTAGCTGAAAACCTGTCCAAGTTTTGCAAAATCCAGTTGGAAGAATTCTTTACCATTTTATCAGCATCTTCTTTCTCATCTTAGCTTATTAGGGATTGCCAAAATATATTCCAATGTACGTTAAAAGCACTTTCCCTTTCTTTTTCTACTCACATGTCCTTGTGTCTAGCCTCTTAATAGCCTATAATCAGGTGAATGGTTTGTGCTACAGTTAAATGAAGAAGGCCTTATGCTGGAGGCACCCTGATGTGTTGCCATGGAAATACCATGATCACTGATTCAGCATTAGGATTTTGGGGCACACTATGGAAATGAGAATAGAGAGAAGGCAAGGTGGGATTTTCTTTAAAAGGACTCGAAATAACTTGTAATACTTGTCCCTTGTTTATGCAACAAACATGTCTTTAAAGAGTTCGTTTTTTTTACATATAAGTTTAACAAATAAAATCCTGTTACAGATTTGTTAAAGTAGCCTGATAGCTCTAGTTGGCAGGTTTGGAAATAAAAAATATGGGGATTTTGTTGTTGTTGTTGCTATGGTTATTAATGATAACAGTACTTATCCCCTGGTTATATTATTTTAAAATAATTAAATACCATGATGTATGTAAAGCATTCAGCATGGCATTGAACGCTGTAGTTAGGATTTCTGAAGCTGTCTCTCTGATTCCCATCCCCACATTACTCAATCAAACACTAATCTGAACATTGCTGTGAATTGGCTGCATAGAGGTAATCGAGGTTAGTAATCAGCTGACTCTAAAATGGAGAGCTTGTCCTGGGTTATCTGGTCGGGTCCACTGCAGTCATATGAGCCCTTAGGAGCAGAAGAGGAGGCAGAAACATCAATCAGAGAGATGTGGTGTAAGGAGAAGTCAGAGCTATTTGAAGCATGAGGAGGACTAGATCCAATGTTGCTGGGAGCAAAAAAAAATGCAGGTGAGCTCCAGGAAGCTGAGAACAATCCCTGGACAACAGCCATCCTGGAAACAGGTACTGCTGTCCCGTGCCGGCAGGGACACGAAGTCCGTCAAGCAACCTGTGTGGACTCGAAAGCAGATTTCTCTCCAGAGCCTCCAGAAGGAAATGCAGCCCCACTAGCCCCTTGATTTAAACGTTGTAGGACGCAGAGAGACTGAGCCTGCAGGACTTAATGATGTCCAAAACCGTGAGATAATAAACGTATGTTGTTTCAGCAGCTAAATTTGTGGTAATTTGTATGGCAGCAATAGAAAACCGATACAAGCACAAAGGAATGGCCAATAAACGTCTTTCTTTTCTCCTTTTTTTCTGGCCCCCATCTCTTATTTTATCATTGCCCTCCTTTTCTCTCATTGGTATCCTTACTTTTTGTTTGTTTGTCTGTTTTTTACTCACGCACTTGAAATCAGGGAACCTGAGAAAAGGAGACCTACTCTATTTTCAATCTTGTTCTACTCTTGCCATTCTCAGAGTGCTCATTTCTCCCACAGTCCCCTTTTCTTCCTCTCCCCTTGTTCATCCTCAACCCCACTTCCCCTAGAGGGCTCAGAGTGATGGATGGGCCGTGGTGGCTGGGAGTGTGACCGAGATTATTTAGGGGATGTGGGAAGAAACGTGTTACTTGTTTCTTCACAAAAAAAGAAAAAATAAATAGGCTTGTTTTTAAATGTAATACTTGCCTGTTTTTGTAAAACATTGTAGAAGCTTTGCTCCATTGGCTCCTCAGCCAAATGTCTGAACCTTGATTGAAGTGACAGTGCCAACATGCAACTGTCTGAGGGGAGGAAGGGAGGCAAAGGGAAAACCAACTGTAAAAGCCTGAGTTTGAAGACTTTCTGATATATTTGAGAAAGGTCAAGGGGGCCGTTATGACTAAAGGGAAAGTGGTAGGAAATGAGGTTGCAGATGTATCCAGGACTAGTTCACGGAGGACATATTAAGTCATAGTAAAAAGAGTTGATTTTGTTCTAAGTGTAATAGGAAGCTATCAAGAATTTTTGGTAAAAGAGCGATATGATCCAAATTGTGTTTTAAAAAGATCCATCTGGCTGCCGTGCGAGAACACTCTAGAAGGAATCAAGAGTAGGAGTAAGGAAGCTAGTTAGGATGTTACTGCAGTGAACTAGAAAGGGAAAAATAGTGGCTTGGAAAAAATGATGGAGGCAGAGATACTGAGAACAGTCAGATTTGGGGTACCATTTGGAGGTGAAGCATACAAAAAAGGGGTTCTCTCGTTCAGGTCATCCTGTGACACTGTTGTTTCTATCTTTCTCCATCCACACTCACCATTCAAGTGAGCTGGTTTGATTTGTTTGCCAGGCCACTGTGCTCATCTCTTGTTGCTCACTTGGCCCATAAAATGTCACCTCCTGTCACATTATATGTTGTTGCCTCACTGAAGCAGTGCATACTTTCTGCTCCCTGTGCAGGACCTGTGGTGCTTGGTTTCAACATGTGGACCTTGACTCTGGTTCTCCAAAGTGATTTTTTTCCCATGATGCTACTTGGTCTTTTAAACAAAAAGACCCTGCTGACCCCTCCCCTGTGCTCCCTATGTAGTACTAGATGTGTCATGTTGCAGCACTACCCAATTGCAGTCTGCTTCTCAAGAGTCAGCTCAAGTAGTATGGAAAACTTAGAGAATCGTGTGGTTATCTTTAAGTTCTGGTATGTCAGTTAATAGTTTCAACATAGTAGGAATCTAAAAATTTAAAAAAAGAAAGTGGCTTATTGTGAATGATAAAATAAATGATTCACTGTCTCACATTTAAAGACATTTGCTTCTTCTCTTATAATGACACTTATTTATTTAATATTTAAGTATTTGCCTTTGCCTTCCTTTCTGCTTCATTCTAAAATTCGTCCTTTAAATCTGTAAAATGCCTCAGGCTTATTTATTTATTTATTTGTAATCAGGAAAACACTTCAACATTAAATGAATAAATAAATGAATATTGAAGTAGATAAACTACTTTGCCTTAGCAAGTGTGTAGTGAAGACCTAGAAAAAAGAAACAATTATTTATCTCATAGAGGAAAGCTTCACGAGGCATCTTTGAAGATGTTTTTCATGCACAAGAAAGGGAGCAATACACTAATATAGATTTTTTTTTAACACAAAACTTCAGAAAATGACCTTGGGTATTTATCAGAAATACTCAAGAATAGATTGGGACTTTTTAGACAATTCATTAAAAATAACTTTTCATCTATCTGAGACTACTTAAATGTGATTCCATATGGAAAAGAAGATAGACTAGATGGGTTACATAAAAATAATGTTTAAAAGTGAAAATATAATTAACATGTGACTTTTTATTTTTGGAAAAATAAAAAATATACATATAACATGAGATTTCAAAATGTTGCAATGATAAAAGTTTTGGCTATACCATACCATTATGTCACATTTGAAGGAATTTTTAATGGAACATTTAAAGAAAAAAAATTGTAACCAAAACACAATAGCAAATCAAATTTATGATTCTTTTTCTTTTTATTTTCTCTATTGTTTGCTTGAGGACTAGTGTTCTAATTGATTATAAGTAAGAATTGGCAGCTCAGATTCAATGTACATCAAAACCAGAATCAATTTTAGGGTTACAGATAAATGATTCAAGAAATAGTTTGGGGGAGCTCTTTTGACATTGCAACTCTAATTAATCAGGTGGAATTTAATAGAGCCTGTATTAAGCAGAAACTGAGATAAAAATTTCTTTTTCTCTGTATACAGAACATTTGCTTGTTTGCCCTAGCTCTTTTTAAAGGGAGAAATCACTCAGAGTGTATTTACTATGCCTGGAAGTGTAGCAAAATAGTAATATACGTTTATGGATCAAAGATGAATTCACAGCAAAATGTACTGTATTGGGGTGCTAGTCAGAGAAGCCTGTGTTGCTTGTCACTTAATATATGTGGATTCTCACATACAACCCCACTCACCTATGCTACTGATGTTATCCAAAGTTCAGTTTTAATCAAGGGCATTTCCAGCCAGGCACGACTTACTTGCCTGACTCCCCCGCCCCCTTCTCCTTCCCTGGGATTGACTAGGGTTCAGAAGTTAATAAGAATTAACTTCTTGAAATAACTTACTTACATTTCCATAACTTTCTGGTAAATCATAAAGAGTTAGTTCTATGATACCTGCTAGGGTGGCTCCAGGCCTCTGCAGGCTGGGACTAGATTGAGCAGTTTGGCAGTGGCTGCTCCTGCAGAGACAGGCAAACTGAGAGGTGGGTGACTGTGTGGCTGAGTTACCTAAAAATGGAAGAGTGAGCAACCACCTCTATTTAGAAGAACTAATGTTTACTGAGAGTCCCCGCTGTGTGGCATTGCTGCATCCTTACAAATGCCTTTGTGAGCCAAAGAGAATGCAGTTTGCTACTTGAAATTTTAAAAAATTAGCCTAAGATAAAAAAGTTGTAAAAATATTATGATATTTTCAGGATCTTGTGATTTTTGTAGTATGAATCGTTTTTTTTAAATTCGCAGTTTGTTTTGACTCTGTTATAGTCTAAATTTTCTGAATGTAAGAGCAATATGTAAACATGTCTTTTATAATCAATGAATTAATAGTAAAAGGAGAAAGAATGAGTCTGTTGTGTATTCTTTTGTTTCCCATGTTGACTTTACAAATTTTTTCAGTCTTAGCGTTATATTTCACATATCACAATAAAATAGTTTAAATAAACTTTTGTTCATTTAACTTAGTATTGTTTGTTATAGGATAAAAATAGCAAAACCAAAACCAAGCAAGCGTCATTATTTTGATAAAATTAAATAACTTAAACATCTGGTTTTGGTGATGGTGATAAAAAATCTATTGATTTGTTAAATAAACCTTTTTACTTTTTATACAGATATAAAGTCAATAATAAAATAATTTTTTAAAAAAGATATCATATACAGCTTAAATTCATCTTGATTCAAATCAAACATATTTTTCTAGGCCTAGGAGTCTATGAAAAAATTCTGAATGCATTTTAATAAAAACTAGTCTCTTTATCTTATGGTAACTAAGGTCTCACAAGACATCTCCTGTCAGAATAGTGAAGGAATAGTTTAATTCCTCTTATTGCATCAGAATTAATATAATTTCTAGAAGCCCACACGGCCCTGCAATTAAGTATTTTATTATCAGTATTTAATATAAAATCTTAGAAGGAACCACTGGGATGTAGAACCAAAGAATATATATTGACGAAAACTAAAATTAAATTGTTTGTTTATTTATAGTATCTAAGAAGTCTTTTAAACACTAGATGGCACTAAAAATATATCATGATAAATTCTATTTTCATCAGGATAAAGCAATAATAATTTTATGACTTCACAAGATGGTGCATTTTTTGTTTACAATTTTTAAACATTTAAAACAGTTTGTGAGTGGTACTAGCACAATTGATTGTTGAAGTAAGTAATAAGATTACCAAACTTTAGAAATAGAAATACATAATTCATAATTAAAATCACTGAAATTGTTATTTCAGTGACCAACAGATATTCCCTTACAGAAGGCTTCTTTATTATCTGAGGTTGCCCCCTTTAAGTTCACTAAGAAGTACGTTGCAAAAGCAAATAATGAATAGCTTCTTGAACGTTTGATAATCTGATTGAGACATGAATCAGTTGAACACATTGATAAAGCATTTAAATTCTTGACAGATAATACTTCCCCCTGCAAAGATAACATAAGACTAATGGTATGCCAATACCTGATGACATCAGTGACTCGTGATTGATTTGTCTTTGATCCAAGGAATATTAACAATTAGTCACTGCACAGAATACTTTGAAATGCCCTGACATCTCCCAATTTAAAGAGTTTTCTAAATTTGATAGCAGTCCTATAAATTTACTCATCATCAATAATATTTTGTGAAACTGAAAGAAACTTTTGTATACTATTGATAATAAACAAATTTTGATTAGTTGTGCTAGAAGAAAGGCTAAGTTATTCTCATCATATGAAGATGCGATTGAAGAGTGTGATCAGTCAACAGGGAGAGGTGAGTCAGAGAATAACATAATCCAAGTGCTCCCATAGTTTCTGGCTCTTGTGATATTTGTAGTATTTGTCTGCTTCTAAAAGTTTCTAATTTTTTCTGACTTCTTTTCTCATTCCGAATACATATTAATTTCATGTGTAGATTTTGTATTTTTTTCCTTAAATAAGGCTCCAAAAGTTCATATAAACTTCAGACTGCTCAAATCCGGACCTGGATCCACCTTGCTTCAACCTCTTTTAATTCCTGCCAATGCCTTGTGTCCTACTTTGGGCACTTCATGAGAAGGCAGGGATTTTTGGAAGGGACAATAATGGTACGAAAAATAGAAGGAAACAAGAAAAGAGGAAGAGCAAACATAAGATGTACTGACTCCATAAAAGAAGTCATAGGCTTGTGTCTACAGGAGCTGAGCAGGACTGTTAAAGAACGGGCCTTGAGGACATCACCATTCATAGGGTCGCCAAGAGCCAGAGCCAACTCAATGGCATGAAATACACAATGCCTTGCTCCTACTGAACTCCCTGACTTTATCTATGTTCAGCCCTTAATCTTGTATTCCTATAAAAAGTAATTATTCATTTTTATTCCATAGTTTATACTTAAAAAAAAAAAAAACTATTGTACTTTTGTTTATGTTGTTCTCTTTGTTTTTTATGGCCCTTCTAATTTCTACTTGCCTAGATCTGCATAACCTGGTTTATATATCATTTCCTTCACAAAAAGGATTCTGATCTCTCTCCCAAACCTCCACATTTCCTTAAGCCAGTCAAGAGTAATTTCCTCCTCATCTAGAAAAATGTATCTTTATTTTTTCTATGACAGACTTCCTTGGTTACCTTCTATTATATATATTTATGAATATGTGTTATTTTCCCTATTGGGCTGTTGACTTCCTGATGAAAGAGTCTAAATCTTACCCATATTTGCATTCCATATTGTATCTAGCACAGTGTGATATGTCATAGGTAACCTACAAATAAATGTAAAATAAATTAATGAATGTATAAGCATTGTTTGATCTGAGGGTCACAGTGTATGTTTTGCTCTGCCTGTTTATTTGAACTCTTTAATATGTTGGGCTTAGGAATATACTTATATTTAAAATAAAATATGCAACAACCAGAGACTCTTGGAGAAAATAAAAGAGGGTGTTTCTTCTATGTTTACAAGAAATCATGAGTCTATCTCAGCATAGACAATATTACAAGGTCACAGTTCCCTCTTCTAGCATATTTTTCATCTATATCAAGAGTCAGCAAAACACAGCTCATGGTCTAAACCCAGTGAGCTGCCTGTTTTTATAAATAAAGTGTTATTGAAAAACAGCTATACCTATTCATTTTTACCATGTCTATGGTAGTTTTTAAGCTACAATAGCAAAGTGGAGTAGTTGCGATAGAGACTGAGGGAGCAAGCCTGAAATCTTTACTATCTCTAGTCTTTTAAAAAATGTGTCGCTGACTCCTTGTCTAAATCTTGGTGGTAGTTCAGTAGCCAGATGATTGGAAAGGAGTGTCCAAAATCCTTTTCTTTTTAAAAATAAGTAGGGAATGAGAAAACTACTAAAATTTCTGTTTTGGAGCTATCACTTTTTCAGTGTCTGAGAGGTTAGTGTTCTCTTGGAGCATTAGATAGCAGAGCTATTCCACAGGAAGAAGAAAAGGAGGTAGGGTACTTTAGCAAATTTTTTCTCTTTGTTCTGGTTTGGTTTGGAATCAGGATTAACTTCTCTTAATGGAATTGATGTAAACCCTGAAATAATTCAATTGATTTTACTTAGCTCTATTGCAAAGGAATAAAGTTGCTTCATCTCCCTTAAAAGAGGTGATGTATTAATAGTGAAACCATTAGTACATTAACATAATATGTACCATTTCCTATAATGTTAATGAACTAGTGTGTTATAAATTTATGTGTATTTGTAAATGCAATAGAAAGTTGACACCAGATTATAGTATAGTATGTATATATACATATATATACACACACATATGTATACATATATATATCTTTTATATATATATCTTAATATATATATATATATATCTTAATACTCTAAAAATTGGCTCCCAAACATTAAATTGAAAAACTCAACTTAAAACACTTTCTTTGCTTCTTTGATATTGCAGCTTGGTTATCTCCATCCACTTCATGGATGGTCCCTACCTATGTCCCATTTCTTCCCTTCTTCTTTGCTCCTAAAACTATATTGCAGGGCCCATGGCTGGTCTTATGTTTTTCTCATTGCTCTGATTTCTAGAGAGCTTTTTGTTTCATGATTTCATCCTGTATCCCTATGTAAATAATCTTCAACTTCTCATCTCTACTATGTATTTTGCCTTAGTTTCAGTTCCACCACTTTAAACACCTGCTAGGATGTATCAACTCAACTTCTTTGCCACTTAGGAATCTCCTAATTTGGCCATTTCCTTAGTAACTAAAGCTCAAAGTGTTATCTCAGTCCCGACTCTGCCTTCCTTCTTCCGTACCATCTCATCATCGCCCACAGTGAAACGAAGTTATCCCCTTCTGTTCTAATCTCTTTGCCAGCATCTGTGTGGTACTGAGTATTTTAACTAGTTTCCCTGACTCTGTCTCTATCCATCTTATTTTTCAAATTATATTAAATTTACTTATTTAACATTTGAAGGGAAATAAAGTTTTCAGAACATGCATTCTCTTTTTTAATGTTATTTATAATTAAATCAAGAGGAATAATTTAATGATACAGGGTTTGTTTATTCATTTAACAAATATTTCATTTATCACCAATGATATGCCAGGCCTCTGTTCTAGGCTTTGGAGATAAAGTAATAAACAACACAAATAAAGATCTCTGCCCTAAAGCAGTTTATATTCTATATGAGGGAATAGATAAGAAACAAGATGAAAAGACTTATAATGTTAGTTACATGTGCTAAAGAAAAAAATGAATATGGTAAGAAGATATGAAATGTTGAAGGAAGATTTCACTGAAATGACTTTTGTATAAAGTTATGAAGAAAGTATAAAAGACAGCCATGTGGGTATATGGAAGAAGAGCATTCTAGGCAGAAAACACAATAATTAATGAGAGAAGATGCCCGACATATTTAAGGAATAACAAAGAGGCCAGTGTGACCGGAAAGGAGAGGATTAAGGGATGAGGTCATAGTAAAAGAAACTCCCTTTGTCTTTTAGCTGTCAGGCCACTAATGATGGCTGTGACAGGGCAGGACACTGGCTCCAGCCATCAGAAAGAAGCCCTCCCTTATGATCTATCTGGAAGCCAAGGGAGGAAAGCTCAAAATTTGTAAAGGTTAAAGATTTTACTCCTTGCTTTATATATCCATTCCTGGGCAGCAAACTATGGGTATGGAGGTATTATTCTTAAAACCTGTTCTTACCGACTCTCATTTTTAACAAAAACACACATGTACACCCTTTTGTTCACGGTAGGCCTAGCCCAATTCAGTGAAGGATGGGTCTGGTATGCAAAGAGAGTGCTGTGCCCTGGGGTTAGAGGTCTAGAACAGGAAACCTTCATTGCATATTAGACAGCTCTCACCCAGTTTTGGCTTCCTCTTGCTGCCTTTTACCTGGCCCTCCCTCTCCTAACCTCTCTGCACCATCTTATCCTGTTCAGACCAATTCCCAATCTTTTAGTAGAAGATCAAGTCATGGGGCAACCCTGTTAAAACCTAGTCTCACATGAAACTTTTAAGGTGAAGGGGTTTCAAGAGTATACTATGGCAGAAAAACCAGCTCTAACTGGCAAATACGAGGTAGTTCAACAGGCTATGCACTCCAAATAGATGTTCTCTTCAGTAATAAAACAACAACAAAAAGTATTTCTGCTATATCGACGTGGAGCTGCAGCCTGCTTATCCCTAAGATTGCTCATGTACCCGAGAACAAAGTATGGAAATGAGGATCTTAGATTTAAAAAATATAAATCCAGAATATTTATGCTAAGAAAAAATTAAAATACACAAGATATGCCATTCATACACAGCTAGTGCAGTTGACATTCTGAGAAAGTGGGACCCAAGGTGCAGTTATCCAAAGCAGCAAATAAAAAAATCACATTGGCCCAGAATGCAATATGGTGGGAGTGAGCTTAGAAGCGGCAGGTCTGCAGCTTTTATGTCAACTACCCCTTTCTCCTATCAACCCAACCCAATTTTGGGGACAGTTCCCGGCACCTTATCTGAAGAGTGGGTTATGAGGAGACAAGATGTGTAAACACCCTGCCTTATTCCTGAGAGATTTCCTTCTACAGAATGTAGTGGCTTGTGGGTTGGACCCATCAATCTTGTGTCATGCTTAATCTTTTCACTCTAATGTGGGAAATATTATTATGTATCCTTCTTTAAAAGGAAAACAACTTTCCTATCCAGGCCACTTTTGAAAGCTGGAGATTCTGGGGATGGAGACTCTGGTAGAGCATGCAGGCTCTGGAGGGATTTTCCCCAAAGCCCTCATGTGTATTTGCACAGAGCATGGTTAGAGTTCGTTTGCTACACTCAACACCAAGAGGAACAAGGCAGTGATGATGTGAACCTGGCCTGAGATACATGGCAGTGCCATCTGCCCCCTACCTACCCTATCCACACTTTCTCCCCTCTGCCAATTGGTGCCTTCCCCTTGAAATTTCCCGATGGCAAAAGAATTGCCCCTCCCTCTCTCCCTCCCTCCCTCACCCCACTGTAGCTCAGTTCTGGGCCTCTGAAAGCAGGCAGGGCTGTGGATCTCTTTTTCCTCCTCTGAAAGTAGGCTGACTTTCTCTGAGAGCTGGAGGCCTAATACTTGAAATAAGGAATATTTCTTTTCATTTTCAGTTTTAAGCTCCCTTGTTGTAAATCTTCTAGGACTGGTTAGATGACACATGCTTGTGTCAAGTTCTTTAGCACTATACAACTAGAACCAGGACAGGAGTTTCCGATTATTTGACTATTTTGAAACTAAGAAAATACAATGCAAAACGATAGAAAACCTTTGCATAATTGCAAATTATTTTGTCATCTCTCCTGCTCTCTCCTTTTGTAGTAGGCTTAGAAGAGAGAGGTTAAGATGGAATAGAAGAAAAAATGAGAATAAATGAGTTTTTCATTTTCTGCATTTGATCACTTTGTCTTTAACCATACCAGATTATGAATAATTTGTTTGTTTTATTTTTTTCATAGTATAAGTGCCTATCATCATCAGAGGTATTTTCTTTTTCCTCACTAAGATTATTCAGTCTTATTGGCCTAGCATAAGAAATAAATCATTGAAATTTATACTATTTGTTTTTAACCATAAGTGATTCCAATCAGCACTCATATCTGTCACATTCTCTGCATATTTAGCATGCAATATTAATTATTTATGTTCACTGAAGCAGATATTTCAGTCTTAAAACTCCTTGGTAATCCTTTAGAATTTATAATACATAGTAGATCCTCAACACATATGAGTTGATTTATACAGCTGTGAAAGATAAAATAGGTACAAGTTGATTCATAATCCCAGTTAAAAATTTTTGAGATCAGTTCAACTACATATGGATACATTAATGAACATTTAGAAGTAAAATTTCTGGTGAATTATGTGAGAAAATTCTAGCAGAAAAATTATTTCTGAAAAGTGAGTAGTTATTTATGCAATGAGAAATTTACAAAGAATAGTGATATATTTCAAAGCTTGTCTTTATAAGATCTGAACTATCCAGCATTTTCTAAAGTCTGAGAAAAAAATATAGTTATACATTCTTTTTTTGGAACCAATATGGTGTTTGACTACAATCTTTATTGCAATTACATACATACATACTCTCCAGAGACCCTTGGTTATCAATTTCTTCTTACTGATGAAGATAGAGCAGTTCTTGTCTCCTTTGTTCACCACGATTTATATATATATATCA
This sequence comes from Pteropus alecto, assembly GCF_000325575.1. Taxonomy (NCBI): domain Eukaryota; kingdom Metazoa; phylum Chordata; class Mammalia; order Chiroptera; family Pteropodidae; genus Pteropus; species Pteropus alecto. The sequence goes on along the minus strand of NW_006494612.1, from coordinate 15,960,038 downwards.
TCTGTCAGTAACTACATTCCTCTTCTGTGTGTCCTATTTTAGAAAGTACTCGCGTATGATTTTCTTTGCCTTTTTTTCTGGATGTAAATGTTTCCCTTTCTGACACAGTGTATCAAAGATGGGGTTTACTTTGAAATATTAAGAAACAAGTGAAAACCCACATAGAGATTTTTTTTAAAAGAAATATTTAACACTCTGTTTGGAGTGATAAGCAGCAATTCTGTCTAGACTGACAACAAAGTAATTGTCAATATGTTTAAATTGCTGGAGAGTGCACTTAGAACAGACACAAGTAACAATTTCTTTGTAGTGAGTATTGTTGGGTGACGTAAGTGGTAGGTTGGCCTCAGAATAGATTTTTATTAAAAATCTTATGTGTTTTAATAAGATCTGAATTATCGTAAACAAATGTATATTTTTCATATTTTGAAAATAAAAAAAAACAAATCCAAAAATTCCCACCAAAAAGTTCTTTTTTAAAAGGCTTCAGTTCTTTCCAGAGCTGATGATAGCTAACGGATGTGGAATAGATTTTACTGAAGACTGTGAGTGCTGCTATGGAAAGATCTTCACAGTATCTTGCTAAGTAAAAAAAAAAAAAAAAAAGCATAGTGCACCCACAAAATGAATAAATACGGCTGCCTTCAAAAAGAGAAATAGGGCGTTAAAGGACAGGGATATGAGAGAGAGCTTTTTGATTTTGAACCAAGTACATATGTTACCTATTATGAAATGAATAAAAATAATAAAGTTTAAAGAACACTTTGTGACTAAAAATATGTACGCACAAAACCTTTGAAATATCAAATGTTTGCCAATAGGGGATTAGTTAGATAAACCATGGAGCTCCATAGGATGAACTAACTATACTCTGCATCTTGTAAGAAGTATGAGGTAGAGAGATATAGATACATTAGTAAGTAAACAAAAGCAAAGTGCAGTATGTGCAGTTAGTTTCATTTTTAAAGATCACAAAAAGAACATAATGTTCATGTGCCATTCTATATGCCAGTGTTCCTTTCTGGAATGACTCGCATGAAATGATGAATAGGGATTATCCTTAGGGAGGAGAAATATGTGAATGAATGGGTGGATGACTTTTAGCTGTCATTTTATACATTTATGTAGTATTTACATTTTTAATGTGTGCATATATTATTTTAGTTAATGAATACTTAAAAGTCAATTTATATTATGCTTTTGTGAAAAATGCTCAATATCATATTTCATATTTTCCTAAATTGATATGAATCCAAATGGATGAGTTATATATTAAAGGAAACTGTAAAAATTTCACAAGTGGATAGATGGCAGCTAATCCATTCTAAAGACTTACTTTTCCTTTTTTCAGTCACACTCAGTCTTTAGAAATGATTTACTAAAAATGAGTTGGATTTTACAAATTATTAACAATAATATGATGCAGCAGAAATAGCAGTGGTCTGAGAATTTCACTGTGGCTCTTCCACTGTAGACCTTCGACCTAAGACACAGCAACTTCCTTTGTTAAAAGAAGGAGGCAACTAGTTCATCTTTAAGATCTCGTCCTACCTTAGAATTCCTGGCTTCTCCTATTGCTAGAAAGCAGAGAATTTGATGTTAGTTTAAGTGGTTCTGGGAACTCTTTAAAGATTTTTTTAATGCCCTACATGATATTATTTATCAGCAATAAGGAATGCTGACTCTCAGCAGAAATATCTTACACCAGGGTGTGTGAAGCAGTACCTAGGTAGACTTAGGTGAGTATGGTTGGTAGAATAATGACCCTCTGAAGATGTCCATGTGTTAATTTCTGAAACCTGTGAATATATTACCTTACATAACAAAGGGACTTTTGTAGTCCCTTTTGCAGACATGATTACGGGTTTTGAAATGGGAAGAGTTTCCTGGATTATCCAACATAATCACAGAGTACTTATAAGAGGGAAGCAGGAGGGTCAGTGTCAGAGAGGGAGACGTGAGGATGAAAGAGTCGGAGAGAGATTTGCAGATGTTACACTTCTGACTTTGAAGACGAACAAAAGGGCCTCTAGCCAGGTACAGCAGGCAGCCTCTAGAATCTGGAAAACGCAAAGAAATATTCTCCTGAGCCTCTAGAAGGAACAAAATTCTGCAGACACCCCGGTTTTAGCCCAGTGAAACCCATTGTGGACTTCCGATCTTCAGAAAGGTATCTTAATAAGTTTATGCTGTTTTCAATCACCAAGTTGTGGTAATTTGTTACAGCAGTAATAGGAAACTAATGCAGTGATTTATATCTAGAATTGAAATTCGAGGGGCATATCAATTTTATGTGTTTCCATCTCCCTTAATACAAATAGAAATTCTCAGCCAAAGCAAGGCTGAAGAAAACTTGTGACTGCTCACTAACAATCAGTAATACATAGAAAATGCTATCCATTTTTATAGACAAAACATAAGAAAAGATAAATTCGTAAGTATGGTTTTTTTTTTAGAAAAAATATATTTTTTTTTCTTCAGATGCCTGGCTTTTAATTGTAAATGTACACTACTTAAAAAGGAGAAATTGCCAGTAGATATTTGATAAGACCAAGAATGAGGGGATACCATTACGTTTGGCATGAATGGTATAAAAACCTGTAGAAAATTGCTTCAGTTTTCATCTGGCCTTCTAATGAAAACAGTCCTTTAAGAAGATGTGACTTTTTGTAGTAATATTAAATCCTGTCTGTAAGAATGAATGACACTGGCAAAGAATACAGAATGTCCATCCACATCCCTTTTTACTCTGGCTCCGCACTTCTCTATTAGTTTTAGTTTTAAATGTCAGATACCATCAAAGTGAGACTTATAAAGAAGAGAATTTGTAAACATAATATATTATAATTGTCTTGTTTTCCTTCAGAATTGACCATGTTTA
>NW_006494612.1:15904728-15957117 GCF_000325575.1 Pteropus alecto | reverse complement strand
GAATGTTGGTGAGAGAGATCCGATGGTTAGGATAGGACAATATTTAAGCCATGGGAAGGATAATTCTAGAGCCTTCCCCTGAGGTCCACCCTCTGCCTAATGGCATCTATTGTCAAGAAATCCCATTTTATGCCTTAATAGAATGTGTTTGGGGTGGATGGAAGGAAGTTCCTTGAATAGAGTCAGAACTACATATTCTGTGAACGAATAAATAAGAATTGACTATAATAAGAGAGACGGATCTTTGACCTCAAAAGAAAACATAGTTACTCACATCTATATACTACTCTCTGGAGACTTTATTAGAGGTTGGAACTCTGGACTCTGTGAACAGACTGTGTTTGAGATTTGGATCTTTTACTTAGATACTGTGATTATGTAGAATATTGTGTGGCACTTATGATAACTTTAATATTATCTTACATTGCAGAATGTTGAAAAATAGAAAAAGGTGTAACGGAGAGGATTTTGCTACTCTACTGCTTCCAATATATACCCACATAGAGAAACATAAAGGAAAAATATGCCTATATTAAGTAAAGTATATTAAGTAAAGTAATTTCAATTTACTCTTTTGATACATGGAATCTTGATTCACAATGCATTATAATTAGATATATTTTTAGTGTCTAAATGCATTTTAACAATATATCTATCTTATTTTAACTGTGTTGGATATATACTATCACTATCCTCAAGAATTCTTGATTTAGAAATTTAGTGGGAGGGACTGGGTAACAAGCCTTGCTGTTATTCTTAAAATTTATTCTTAAACTTGGGTTTCCAGATTGAATTATAGCTATAAAATGTTAGTGCTCATGCACCATGATGGATTTCAGTATGCCAATAAAAGTCTTCTTTAATAGAAGTGTAATAAAAACCCGACCGATTATGCATATCAGCAGATATTTGATCCAATTCATTGGAAGGTCTGAAAATACTCATTGGCTTTGGTATCCAAGGTATCCAATCTATTCTTTTTGTGTTTTATTATTTTTTAAAACATAATTATTCTTTCATTTTTAGAAAAAAATCCCAGGATTATTTTTAATAAAAAGTGAAATATGTCCTAATTCTGTTTATTTCAGTAAGAATTAGAGTAAGTTTGAAGTGAGGGTAGATATAGAAGAATATTTTACTCTTGGCTTCTATAGCAAGCAAGGCTAACTTTGTGGGCATGTGACATGTGCCATTCCACAATAGTCCCCACACTAAGAGGAGTTTGATGCTTGGTATAAGGTTTTACAATCTTCTTCATGAAAATCTTAATATATCATTTTTGAGCATGTGGTGAGCAGAGAAGATGCCCTGGAGTGACAGCCCATGAGAATGTTTGTGATTTAGCATTTGTACCCAGTGACACTGTCTCAGGCCCCTGGGCGCAGCGTGCAATGTACAGGACAATTGGCCTGGCTTGCCTCAGGGCAACTGGAGGAGCCACTGGGCTGACAGAGAGACCTGGGACCAGACTGGCAGTGGTGACAGCAGCAGCAGCAACTGCAACAGCAGAAGTGGCAGCTGTACCCAGGGGGCGGGGGGAGGGAGAGGGGCGGGCGGGGGGCCTCCGCAGCCCTGAGAACTGTAGGGGACCAGCCTATCTATTAATTCTCCAAGGGAGCCAGTCTCTGCAGCTTCTGCACAAATATTAACTCTGGCTTTGTGTTGGGACAGGAATTGCTGGTGCTCAGGCAATAAACTTTGTCAGTAAATAACTACAAGATAAAAGCCTACCCAGACATTACAATAGAGAATATAAGAGTTATTAGAGTTAATAGAATTCTTCAAAGAGTTTAGAGTCTCTGGTTTTTAAAACTACTGTGACATTGTAAAACAAATGTCCACAGGCTTACAAATAGAAATTAAACTTAAAGACTGTAGCATTAGCAGTAGACTGAAAATTCTATTTTCATATGATGCTTCCGATGAACAAATTATTGAGAAAGACAATTTTTAAATTATTTTTTGTAATTGAATACACAGCAATAGAATACATATTTAGGTGTTTTCAATTGTATAGAAATCATAAAGCCATTTTTTGGCCTCTTGAAAAACCTCCACAAGTTGCAGGAAATGGCAGAGAAAAACACTAAAATGCTACTGTATAGTTTTTATTTAAAATTAAATTTAGACTTACATGAAACTGATTTTATGAAGAGTTAAATCTTTTAAGAAAAATGATTCTGTGAACTATTAACTCAAATGAGAGAAATTTATTTATATTTCAAAATAATTTATCAAGAAATTTATCCCAATGTTTTCACCATTTATAAAATATTCTTCATAGCTCCAGTAACAGTTACATTGGCAGGAAGATGCTTCTCAAAATTGAAAATTATAAAAAATCAGTTGTGATGCATTTGCCAAGAGTGACTGATATTACATTCATTTATATTGATTAAAAATAAATATTTTAAAATGAATTTTTATATTTAGTACCGTTAATAGCACTTCTTTCCTACTCTTTGAACAAGGGCCCCCATGTTGTCATTTTGCAGTGGGCCGCACAAGCTATGTAGCTAACCCCAATAGCAGGATTTAATCTTGAGGTTCTCCAGACATCTTCTTCTTGAATCTTTACTCTTTACTACTTGAACTGACAGATAATTTTGCCCATTAGAAATAGAAATATTTCATTTTTAAAACTATTAACCTTTCAGCACTCAAAACAATGCAATTGCCAAATGCATTTTGTTTTCCCATGGATTACAAGTATAGGCCCCAACCTCTCAGCCCTCTGGCTCTTCCCTACCTACCTGCTTTTGGAGATTGGAAGGCTAGTTCCATGGTGTGTGTAGCACAAGGTTGTTACATCCTTACCAATGCAGGATTTTTCATAGTCTTCACTCAATTTGATGCTTTCTCAGTGACTTATCATTTGTAACTCAGCGTCCATTTGTCTGACTTCACCCTGAGTCTTGCTCAGCCTGAGATGACAATGACAAGAGGCACAGGTGTTCCGGTGGCCTCCAGTTTGGGCTTGGAAGATTTATGTCTAGACAGCTGTGTGCAAACCCTCTCTGCACAAGGAGATCAACATATCCCCAAAGGATATAATGAGTAAAACTAGAAGAATAATGAAGAAAAATGACAGGCACATGGGAGGAGAATAAACAGGGTATGCCTCTGGTAAATAACTCCCTGAAGGACTCTTAGAAAAGACTTACTGATTAATTGAATCAATCCATCATCCTTGGGGTGACAGCATCAATTTGCAATCTTTTTTGGGAGTTGTTTTATTCCCTTGCTGTTACAGCTTAAATTTATATGAGGATAGAATGAGAGGTTAAAATATATACCTGTTTTATTATTAAAGTGCCAAAATTCTGTACTCTCATTATAGAAAAAGCTTACATTAATTTTCAGAACAATTTAGACTGTGTCAGAGCATCCACATGTGGCTTATAAAATAATTTTTTCTTTCTAAATTATCTTACAGAAATCAAACTTTCATTACCCATCAAAATTTTAAGCTCATTTGTTTCTAAAATCTATAATGTTTAAGGATTAAAAAAACCCTTTATAATTCTAGAGAATATAAAAAGATCTGCTTTTTTTCTTTTTAGAAATAACACAACTTTGTTTTCTTTGTTGTCACTGGCCGTCATAACTCATGATACTTGTGCAGATTTTATTGGTAAATGAGACCCTTGAATGTACTATCGGTTCACATTTTTGTTGAATTAAAAGGCATAGAGTACATAGATGTCTTAGAAATTTTGCTTCCAAAGCTATCAAAAGTGATTGTTTCAAGATGCCAGTCTGTTTAAAATTGGACGTAATCTATCAATCACAGATTTTGTTCTTTCCATTCTTGAGAGTAAGTGGAAGGTAGATGTAATACAATGAAAAGAGGATTGAATATAAATCCTAAGCAGAGATTCACATGTGATGAGAATAACTGAGCCTTCATTTGTTTACAGTGTAAGGATCTTGACATCAAAGCTTCCCTAGTATAAGTGTTGAGTGTGGAAATTTTACCAAAGACAGAAAAAATGTCTGAAGAAAGATTATCTTGACAATCATAGGAAGTATTCAAGAGGGTCAGTTTAGGCTAACTTAATCTCTCTAATATTAGCTATTCATAAATGCATTATAAAATAACAGAAAATTTTCTAACCCTGAAACTGAACATAGTTGACTAATATAGAACACGTACATATGTATATATGTGTACATATATATGTATATATATGTTTGCATATGGGTATGTTATGGTTTTTTAAAAAAGTATAACATAAAACATATTTAATATTGACATTATGCTGAGCCTAATGTACAATATACAGTCCAGGGTCAGTTGATTATGTCTGGGATTAGTTTTATTCTATTCTGACCGTAGTACAGATACTAGAATTTATTGTAGAATATTGAGTTTTTTGCATTTTCTGGAAATATGGTAATCTTGAGTAATTTCTTGCCTATAAGGGCCTTAGTTTGCTGTCTCTGTAATAAATGGGTTGGCTCTCGAAAGTCTGTCCTATAATGTGACCTATTTAAAATGAATTTGTATTTCTGAGTTTAAATTGTCCACTTGTTATAGAACAGTGGATTGTTAGGTATCTGCTTCTCTGTATCAGAGTTTATTTTTTAATAGTTACCAAATGAAGATCTTGGTACTGTTATTTACCAAACGCAAAGATTATTTAATTGAGAACTCCAGAAGAAGGAATCTTTTCTTTCATATACATACATACATACATACATACATACGTACATACATACATACATATATATAGTTGCTCTATTAACTTTTGTTTCTTTAGGTTCAACTGAGATGTTGTGTGCATTTGACCTCCCAGTGTCAAGCAACAACCTGACAGTTATCCACACTTTAAATGTACCTGCTTCAGCATACTTTTCACGCAAGGGGCAAAAGCAAAAACAGCTTTGGTTCTTTACAAGGCTCTCACCATGTGGCCAGGAAGTCAAGTACTGCAAGTTGATTTTCCGCTTCTTGAAATGCTGCCTCAAAGACCTCCTTGTTTTCATCCATTTTGGCATTTCAGCTCCTGGGGGTTGGTGTGTATCTGTGTACAGTGAGAGAAAGGCTACAACCCTTCCAGCAGCTCAAGTCTGCTGCCTTCTATCTTTTCTAGTCCATAGTGAACCTTAGCTGAAATTATGGTTAGACAATCAAAAATGCCAGGGGTTAATGTTTTCTATTCGCCTACCTTACCCCAACATGCTTCACTCTAGTTACCATCAAAGACTATGTCATCAAAGGGGCAATAAATGAGCATTTTAAGTTATTGTATTTTAAATAATTTGGTGTACGAAAAATGAAAAACTCTACCTATGTTAACCAAAGATTTTTAATATAGTGCCCTAACACCTCTGTCAGCTATTAGCCTGATGCTAACACTAAATTCCAGATAGAGGTGGAAAAAAAAAATCTCTCCAAATGACAGCAAGTCTATTCCAGGCAGTTTTGTAAAACAAAAAAATCCTTAGTGTCAGGAGATAATGAAAGTATGTGTTACCTATATGACTGAGCTAAAACGGTGCCATGACCTGGCATTTTCTTTTTATTGCTGACACATCCCTATGTGGCATGGGACATCGGAATTGCCTTCATGTAAATTTAATAGGATTTCCTATCAATGATCAAGTACACTGTGAGAAAGATTAGCAGCTTTCAGGGATGGCTCAGAAACTTAATTGTTTTGCCATTTATTTTTAAAATGCAAATTACACTAGTAAGTCAAAAAAATCACTCTGTTAAAAATACATTCATAATTAACAAACGCAAAAAAAGAAAAAAGACACATCGGGATTGTAACTCTTGCCTTCCGAATATTAGGTTTATAACAAAAGCTCAGCCTAGAAAAATAGCATTCTTCACCGGATTTTGAGGAGGATACAGCTGTACAACTTAGATATTCTTCCAGATATAATCACATTACTGTGCTCACTGCTCCAAGAAAAAGACCTATCCACTGATTACTTTTTAGTAGTCAACAACTGTTTTCTGAAAATTTTGGTGGTTATGATAGTAGTGAATAAGTGGTAACTTGGCTGCAACTTAAAGCAAGAATATGAGGGCTTATTCTCTGTGCATTTCAATCTTTATCCATATACATGTCCTAGAAGGTGGAATCTAACCATAGTATGAATGTACAGTGAAACCTCATTTTAATAGTTATGTTAATAGTTACATTAGAATAGCTTCTGGCATGTATAGTATTTATATTTTAAGAATCAAAGGACAATACATTGGTAAATATTTTCCTCATACATTGAACATGCATGTCACTATAAAATCATTAGATGAGGTTTCACTGACATGTTTATAATGGTATGTTTTATACATGTGTGTATGGACAAACGTATACAAGCTACCAAGAAAGTGCTGGAATCTTTTTTTGTCTTTTATGTTCCAATAGTAACCTTTGTTCCTTTGTTATTTTCAAATGTATATGCATGTATATTATAGACATCCATGCAACACAGTAATGGGACTGGTTTATGTAGATCTGAATGCGTTAAGGTTTGAAGTAGGTTAACCCAATAACTGAAACTTCATAGAAACTAAGAGAAAAAGTTGCTCCATGCCAATTTATGACTTTTCATGTCTGAATTTCACTGCACTTAAAGATGGTGGATTTTTTTTTTAAATTGATTTTAGTGTCTCAGATGGATCCAAGAAAAAATATGACTCATTTGAGTTCCTGACAAGCCTGAGCTAATTCTGTTGTTCACTAATGAAAATCAAATAATGTTTGAATATATAGAACAAAATTTCCTAGGAATTCATAATATTCCATAAACACATTGACCTACTATTAAGTTTCCAAAGGCATCTTGTTGCCAACTACATTAACAGCACAGTTTTTCTGCCACGATAATACAGGAGGATTAAAATACACTCTAACACACAACGGATCCCCCAATTACCACAAAGAGATCTCAAATATTTCACCAAGGTAACTATTGCTCCCCCCCGCCCACCCAAAAATTAATCTCATACGCTGAAGTTAGGAAAAAAGTTCACCTACATAGGGTCTTCAATTTGAATCAGTTATAAAAGAGTAAACATAGCTAATACATATTCTGTTGGCCTCTGTTGGTAGAAATCCACAGCTGTTTGTGTTAGTAAAAGACATTTGTAGATACTTATAAAAGCACCTAGAGTGCAATAAATAAAATCAGTGAGTTATGCCATTTCTGCTTTCTGCTTCCAGTAGATTGAGTTTAGTTATTAAGTTTTACTTTGTCTCACACAACCCCATCAGAAGACCATATTTAAGAATTATAAAGATGACAATTATTATTGTTATTATTGTAACTTGTCTCTTTTGGCCACCGTGGAGGCTCAATGGTAAAGCACTTTGCTGACAGCTGGCAGTTTTCGTACACAGACACACTGGAGCTGCTGGGTTATTCAGTCTTATTTCTTGACTTAAAACACACAGACTCGAACTCATTCGGAATTATTAGCAGCGTGTTAGCCTAAAGGAAGTGACTTAGGGATGTCTGCACTGAGATTCTTGGGCACACAACTTAGGTGGGTTAAGGCAAGTATGTACGGTACAGCCTTTAGGGCAAACAACCTGCCATTTCAGAGTTCAGTTTCAAGGTCATCATGGATGTTTTGTTTGTTTGTTTTTGTAATTATGTTGCCTACATAGCCGTGGTGCTATCAAGACTATGGAGTGCAGAAGACAGGACTCTCAGGCTACTGTGCCCTGGATGACTTTGCAGCTTGCAGAAGCCCACCGGCTGGTTTACAGAGGTGTTAGTGATAGCCAGCAGAGGGCACCCACACATCTCCTTTAAACTTTACAAAGGCCTGGGAGAAAGAAGCCTGCTTTTCAGGAAATCCAAGTTGGGCGTGTCCTGCATATTTGTTTGTTTCAATTAGAAAAATGAGGCCAAGTAAAATTGGTGTGTGTGTGTGTGTGTGTGTGTGTGTGTGTGTGTGTGTGTGACCTAGTGTATGTGGCCTAGTGTTTGTGTTTATTTTGTTAATATATATAGACATTTAAACTCAGTTGCTTCTTGCTCTTCATAAATGCAGGAGGCCACTGCAAAACAAGTTTTTTGAAAGGTCCTGGAGCTGACATACTAAAGCCATCTGTATCATTTCGACCTGAGAGAGAGAGAGAGAGAGAGAAAAGATGTTTTTAATCAAAGGGGGAAAGCTCAGCACCTTTTCTCACCTCTATAAGCACAAGAGCAAGCCAAAAAAAAAAAAAAAAAAAAGACATCCAAGCCCAGTTGCGCTTTAAATAGACAATTTTCTTCTCTTTTTCTTTTTTTCTCAGTGCAACCTCCCGGATAGAAAGGCCACTTATGGTGATTTAAAATCCATTTATAAGGACAAATGAAATGAATAGGTATTGCTGTACAATTAGGCTGCCAGAAAGAGGGCGATGTTTTCAAATGTTGTCTAACAGACCATGGGACATTCTTACAGTTTGTACTGCAGGGAGCCCAACCAAATCTCTACGTATTACGGCATAGTGGTCACTGGTAGTCAAAGTAGCTACTTTGTTAGGAAATGGGAATATTTTTGTGCAGCAACTTCATAGCTATGTTGGTTTCAAGGAGGTTTACCAAACTATAAGAAAAAAATTAATGAAAACTTTTCCTTTCTAGATGGATTATAGTTAATCTGAAGAATTATAGGCCAAGAACATTTACCAAATGCACATAAAAAAAAAAAAGGACTTTCTAGTTACTGACTGTGGGAGCAGAAACACGGCTGTGAATGAAAGTCAGTTAGGCAGTTTTCAAAGCTCTGACCAGGCTCTCTGCTACAGAAGCTTTGCTGGTGATAATGGAAGCCCCACAGCTAAAATTGCACATTGCTTTTAAGCATTTGCTCTACTTCTAAGGAACAGCTTTTACTTCCAGTTGCTATACAATATCATTAGAGTGCTTGAACTGGCCCATGATGTTAAATTACTCTTACTTTATGAGACTTATTTATGGTAGGTTGACAGAAGGTACACCTTGAAATACAAAGATAGGAGATGCTCAGGTCTCCGCAGCTCAGCAGGGGATAAAGTTTATGTGAGAATCGGTTTTGTTTTTTCATGGGATTTGAGTAGGCAGCAGCTCTCCAGTAATTGATTTTGAAGTCTACAAAGTTGAAAAAGCCCTTCTTCCTTCAACACTGCATAATGTGAAATCAAAAGGGAATTTTAAAAAAATGCAGAAAAGGGGGTGGGGTGCAGGCATGAATGGAAGCATGGCAGCTAAGTTAGTGTGAAGAGGTACAAATAAGTAAATTAAGAATCAGGGAATTTAATGGTAGAGTAAACTCACAGTCTGTCCAAGAATTTGGAAAGAACTAAGTGGTCAGAAAAACTGGTTGATAATTGGGGCTGTACAACCGACAAGTCATGTGACCTTGTTTTCCTTTCTCTTGACTCAATATTTTCATCTGTAAAATAAAATCTTCATGTTTTAGTATTTGAAGCCCCTAAGGGAGGTTTTGTGGAAGGGGTGGTAGTCATATTTTGACTGATGATTTGTTATATATCCTAAGTATTTTTAACTTCTTAAATTTGAATTCCATTAAACATGTAACTCATTTCATCAGCAGTAAGACTTGCAAGCTCTTATATAATTTTACCATTCCCTTGCAGTAAAAAAGAAAACAATATTTTTATTGCTTTTGGTTTAGCATTTAAAGTATTCTATTTAATAAAATCACGGGAAGTTTTGTCCTCAAGGAATTTAATGCTGGATACTAAATCTGCAGAGTCTTCTCTTTAAAGACAGCATTAGAATTATAAATGCCTGATTTGAAATAATATACTTGATTACGTATAAGTAGCATTCTTATGTTATTATTATAGCCGATCCTTATATAAGTGGTTATATCCAATTTATTGTATAGCTTGATTATATTTATTGATCATTCCTATTGATCAGCGCAATGAAATGCTGTATGATAAAAATGTTATGTGATATTGTCAGAAGCAAGCGATTGTACTTGTCCTGGTTTACATGTGAGCACAAACATATTGTTACATGCTACTTGGGCCACTATTATCTTAGATATATTATTTACAGAGGAAATTCTTTGGGAATAAAATACAGTATATTTCTGATATATACTGATGATTTCTGACTTGATAAAGTCTTTTCATGAGTAATATTGGTTAACATAAGCATTGTCTCTACTACTAGTAACATGTTTATTAAGCACTTATTATGTGACACGTCCTATGCTTTATATGTTTTACATGCATTATTTCATATATATTCAGAACAATTATATGAAGTATGTATGTTATCTTTATTTTTTAGGCAAGGAGATTTAGGCTTCGTGAGAATAAATAAAGTTATTCAAATAAAGTTATATGTCCTAGGTCATAAGAAATTTTATCTCAGGCCATCTGTCTTCAGTAGGTCTACTTAACCACTATTCCTTACCACTTGCCTTTATTTGTTAATAGAATACTTTACATAAGGCTATGATACAATATTGAGAAGAATGGTAAAACAGTTAAAAGATTTATCATTTTATTTTTTGTTTAAGTATCAAGTCATTCTGGGAAGATAAGAAAGTTATGGTGGAAATAGAAAACAACTGTAGTACAGGGCAAAAGAAAAAAGAATTAACAGAGGAAAGGAGATTAGGAAATATTTCATAAAGGAAATATATTTTAAGATATAATTTGAAAGTTAGTAGAGGTTCAAAGAGTGGAATTTGGAAGAAAAGATGTTTATATCAAGAGAACGGCATGGACAATTGGGAAAATACCAGTCATATTTGCAGAAGGCAACAGTTCTAGTTTGGCTGAAAAATGTGACCTCAAGGAAAATATCAAACTATTTATGCCTTCAATAGATTATAAGCTTCCAGAAGACAGGGGCCAGTTCTTATTCATCATTACATTTTCCTAGACTGTCCTAGCATCATCTGCATATCAGAAGAGATAATAGTTTAACAAAACATTGGGGCCATATCAGAGTAGACTTTCAGGCTACAGTAAGGAACTTTGATTTTGTTCAGTAGATAATAGGTATTGCTAATAGTTTGGGGGCAGGGGAGTAAAATGATCGGAGTGGTACTTTAAGAAGATTAATTAGGTAGCCATATGGAAGATGGGAAAGGAGTTCTAAAACAAGAAAGAGAATGGAAAACTTAAGGTCACGAATGCCAGAGTTAGGGCAGTGGTTGTAGATGTAAAAGAGGGGATGTGTGATGTAGTGTTTACAGAGGGAGTGCTCTGAATGACAGGTGGTACAGCCTGATATCTGAACTGATAAAGTCTTTTTTATGAGTGGTGTTACCAGATGCTTCCGGGGATCTCCAAGAGATACAAAGAAAAATGCAGGCATGATGCACAGATCATTTCCTTTCTAAAAGGAAGCTTAACAGGTCTGTATAAAGATTACTTTAATCTCTCTAGAGAAATACTCCAAAATTCCATTTATTATCCTACACACTAACAATAATAAAAGGTAAAATGATTCAATGGTGGAGGACAATGACGACAAACACATATCTTCAAAGAGAGAAGCTCACATTTCAAAATGAATTGGAATCTTACTTTCTATTTTGATCTTCGCTTGCAATTCAGCATATCACTTGATGCTGATATATAGAATTTGTTATCAGTTGTTATCCAAGGGAATTTGCCTAAACACAGATATAAAAATCAGGCTCTGATTGTATGTCTGCTCTTTTGAGTGCTAGAGTTAAGAGTCTGATAAGCTTCAGTGTTAATATTCTGGTTTCATTTTCACTTTTGATATCAGAAAAATGATAGAGAAAGAGTATTATTTAGTTTTTGATTTTTTAAACACTATATATAACTAGAGTGATAACCTGTCATTTATTATCCAAATGAGAACATTTTTGAAAGTAATAGGGATTGCTGGTAATAATTACACCAGGACAACCCGAGTAAACCGAGACTATCCTGGGAAAACCAAAACATATGGTTTACATATAGTTACATATAACTACCTACAATGTTATATCTTTTTCAAAATATACAACTTTTGGGTAATTCAAAAGAGTAGCATATTATATAGGTTTTTTTTTTAGCCATGTAGTTGATACTTATATAGGACTAAAGGTAACTTTAAATATGGCATTTCTGATAAATTAAATTTTTAAAAAATTATGAAGAAAATGTTTTTAGAATTATCCTAGTCGAAACAATA
This sequence comes from Pteropus alecto, assembly GCF_000325575.1. Taxonomy (NCBI): domain Eukaryota; kingdom Metazoa; phylum Chordata; class Mammalia; order Chiroptera; family Pteropodidae; genus Pteropus; species Pteropus alecto. The sequence goes on along the minus strand of NW_006494612.1, from coordinate 15,944,988 downwards.
TGAATAGAAAATATTAAAAGTATATAACTGAAAGAATGTTGCATGCTATCTATGTTGTAAGTAAACATAAGAATGTTTACTTAACCATCTTTTAGTATCCCAGAAGAATACCTCCCAAGTAAAGTACTTACATGTACATAGGCTGTAGTTGTAAATGAGATGTCTTCTGAGGCCCTTGATAGCCATAAGAATCAAAGCCGCCTATGAAATCAACTGAAAAGGGATAATTGCCTTAATTAACTTTTCAGAAGAGATAAACAGTCATGATCACGGTCTCACACAGATTCCTAATACAAACCTTTTAATAATCTAGTAAACCAAAAGTGACTAATTGTGGAAGAAAAAAAGATAGTTCCCTCAAGGTAGTGATTTTTCCCCCTCGACTGTGAGATTCAATTTTTGCTTTACAAGTGAGAGAAGAATTTATATGCTCCTGAGCTACCAAAACCTAATTGTAGTAATAAAATTAACTTGCACATTAAATATGCTATACGTCTTTTTGGTTAGAGTGGAGATTTTCTGCAATACATTCCAAATGTAAAAAATAATGGTGTCTCAAGTGCATGTATCTACCAGCAATTGCAGCACTAGTAATAATACTATAGACTGTGATTGTCAAGTACAAGGTGCTGTGGTGGAGCTCATAAAAATTAACTCAACATAGCTATCCCTGCCATTATGTGGTTTATAATCTGAAATACATAGATACAAATAAAGATGTGGAACAATGTCTAAGCATTCAAATTCAATATCTACCTAGGTATTTAAGATGCAATAAGATACAACAAGAGTTACTGTGGTAGACTGTATTTTCTCAAATGGCTATAACAACATTTCCATTCCACATGTGCTTACAATGAGACCTTGACACACCTCTAATGCAGTGGTTTGGGTCCATGGCCCTTTCTCTTGGACCTGGGTAGAACTTTATGGCTGCTTAGATTAATAGAATATGGTAGAAGTGACGCTATGTGACTTCCAAGGCTAGATCATAAAACTGTCATGCACTTCTTTCTTCTTCTTTTGGGATGCTCCCTCTTGGAACACAGTTACCATGCCCAAACTTGGAAGCCCAAACTAGCTCACATGAAAGACCAATAGAGAACCCATCTGGCTGCCTGGATGGCTGAGGTCCCAGCCGATATCCAGCATCAACACGCGGGTATCTGAATTAAAATGCCTCCAAATGATTCCAGCCCCTAGCTGTTGAGTCAGCCCAGTCTTGGAGTCTTCCCAGCTGAGGCCTGAAGAATCATAGGCAAGTCATTCTTATTGTTTCCTGTCTGAATTCTTAACCCACAGAATCCATGAGAATAATAAATAGTTGTTTTACAACAGTACATTTTGGCAGCAATAGTAATTGGAACAATAAATACTAAAAGTACTGTGAAAAAGTTTTGTTTTTCTTTTTTTGATCCTGGATATAGAGGTTGTGTGATGGGGACAAAATAGGCAAAACAACAAAAAGGCTGACCAAATAGATGACAGGAAGGAGAAAGAGAAATAGAGACTGAATGGGATGCTTTAGGGTATCTACTTTTTCAAGTATCTTATTCTATTGGCTTAGTTTTCACTGATTTGGTTTGTTTTCTCTATAATATCCTAAGTGTTACAGGTAGAAATTGGAGCAAGGTGTGAAGTACCATAAAGTCCTTTATGTCTATTATCTGGTGGTGAAATCTTTTTTTGTTGTTGTTAATAGATATTATTTTTTAGAGAAGTTTTAGGTTTATGGCAATATTGAGCAGAAAGTACAGTGTCCTTATATAATTCTTGTCCCTAAATATGTACAATCTCCCCTACTATCAAAATCCTACCAGACTGGTGCATTTGTTGCAATTGATGAACCTACACTGACACATCATTATCATCCAAAGTCCAGAGTTTACATTAGGGTTCACTCTTGGTGTTTTAAATCCTATGGGTTTTGACAAATGTATAATGATATGTATCTACAATTTTAGTATCATTCAGAATAGTTTCATTGCCCTAAAAAACTCTGTTCTCTGCCTTTTTATCCCTGCTTCTCCCCTAATCTCTAACAACCACCAATCTTTTAACTGTCTCCATAGTTTTGACTTTTTCAGAATGTCATATAGTTGAACTCATACTGTGTGGAGCCTTTTTCAGATTGGCTTTTTTCACTTAGTAATATGTATTTAAGGTGCCTCCATGTCTTCTAATAGTTTAATATCTCATTTCTGCTTATTGTGAAAACCCTTTTCACAAAGCAGAATTCCACTCTTTGTCAAAAGTAGACTAGTATAATGAAAAAACACAGATCCTGATGGTAGAAGGATCAGGGTTCAAATGCTGGTTTGATCACATGCCATCCATCTGATCTTGGACCAATCACTTAAACCCTCTTAAAAAGAGAATATAATACCTATTTCATATGATTAGTATGAGGATAAAATAAAGTAAAGAATGAAGAGCCCTGAGTGAGACATATGGTATGGAAGAAGAAAATAAAAGCCCCTGAAAAAATTCAGGACTCTTCTAAGCCTCTGCGGTATAGGAGAAAGACAGACTAATGTTTAATTTGGGATGACTATGGAACTATACCAAGTATTTTACAGAAGATGAATAAAAAGAGAGTGAACCTTTTGTTCTCTGAATTGCCCACATTTGTACATTAGCTAATATAAACAGTACCAGAAGAGCCATACAATAATTGAATGGCAATTATGTTTAAAGATGTATTTTGAGAAATTATTGTCCATGACTGGGGATTTGCTCTAGAGATAGTGTTTCAATTCTTGTTCATTTGGATTCACTGTTGTCAGCATTGAGACTTAATTAAGGACTAATTTGCTGAAAGATATTCACAGCATTTGTTTTCTTGTTCTGAGGTTCCTTTCGGTAGGATGGTCCACACCCTGGTGCTGGTGGGTACAGTGGATTAGAGTAGATCGAGATCACGGCAGATGTAAACAGTATGGTCTCCTCCACTGATATTGAGATCTAAGTCAAGCTCAGATTTGTTAGTGTTGTCGTTTTGAAATATTCCCTTAGCTTGTTTCCAGCAGTTTCAAATGGATGGCAGAAAAAGCCAGATGGTAATTATAAGCCAAAGATCACGGAGTGAAACAAAAGATAACCTGAAGAAATTAAGATGAAGCTTCAAGTCCAGTGGATAGAATCAGGACCAAAAATGGGGAACAAAGCATGAGTCTGGAGTAATGTACCTTCCTAAGACTTGAGAAAAAGCCAAAGGGAAATGAGGTGTGTCCTCAGCGTTGCAAGCGGAGCTTGAGTTGATGGGGCTTGCTCTTATTAGCCATGATCTGGCCAGTGTGCAGGTCGGTAGAGCTGGCTTATAGCTACCTGACTGAGGAGAGCATGAAAGCTCTGATGGAAGATTGCGAGTGTTCTTATGCTTTGTTTCAGCCCAGGCCATGGAAGAGGTTCCAACAGCAGGTGATTCAGAACCAAGATAGAAAAGAAGAGAATCTTATTGTAACCAAGATGGATTTTTGCCATGTCACTCATGGGGCGGGGGGAGGGGAGTTCAAATTTAAACTAGAATCAAACCACCTATTTTCCATAGTTTATTTTATATACATGCCTACGTTCATAGACAAGGAAATGATGTAAGGTCAATTTCCACGTACATTCATTCTCAGTAATTGTTTGGATGCCTTCCTAAAGACCTGAGGGAGATGAATAGGAATAAATAGGGTCCAACTGACCACTAAAGTTAAGATTATGATGGTCAGTGTAGGTGGACTCCTTGCACTTTTTACAGAATGGTGCTTCAACTATCCCTGGAACTCTTTGGGGTGGAGAACAGTGGTAGAAGAAACTCTTATTTTCATTCTCAAAATACTGAATTACTGGGACTAACTTACATTTTTAGAATACCCTTAATACGATTTTGGTCTCTTTTCAGTTTCTTTTATATAATCACATTTATACAGGCTCTAAACAGGCTACTGCTTATTGTAAACTTCTGAGCAACAGGAGTCATGCAACATCTGACAGGTCCTTCTCCAAATAATTGTAATGATGTCTAAATGTCTGCCTCATAGCATGTCTCTGCATTATTTAGAAAAAAGTACCTTTTATTAATTAATTTTATCTCCTTAATTCCTGAAAATAAAAATAAAATAAATTCCCAACAATTGCAAAATACTTAATCATTCTTAAAGCACTTTCGGGTGATATCATTTATCTTTTCAATATTGCTGTGAGGTTGGTAGGAATAATTACCTTCATTTTACAGATAAATACAGATTTATTTGACTGCTTGGGGCCACATAACAGCTCAGGATGGGACTAGAAGACAGGTATTCTTCTTCCTTGCTAAATATATTGAAAAAGTGATTTCCGTTTTTTACTCATGCCATTCCAGAAAATTCCTGGAAGGTTATCAAAGATTTTGCATCATATATTGGATTAAATCAAAAATATTTAGGCTTTCCTTTTCTTATTATTCATTTAACAAAAGTTTTAGAGTTCTTGCTTTGAGGCCTCTGTTGGTTGTAGATGTCTCCCTTTGTTATTTATTTTCCAGCATCTTTCCTCTGTTTTTGTGTTGTTTTTTTTTTTCTAGAAAATTTACTCCCCCATCTTTGTCCCATCTCCAATCTAATATTCTCAGAATATTTTCATAATATTCTGATGTGATGAATAATTAAAGCAAAAACAACTTGTGCTGGATTCGCCAGTGATGGTATAAATGAGATGTTTTGATTTTCTCTAATGTATTTTAAGAGGTAATTCAAGGTTTAGCAACTTTCCTTTGTGTCTGGTAACTTGTGCAGACATCATATACACATTTATGCAGTCCTTTCTTCTGGAAATTATTTATATTCTCAGCCTCATTTTGTGTAACTGATTACAGTAATGTTTTTCAATAAGGATGGCTGTTTTCCTTATAGCCACTTGGAGTACTATCTATGTTATTTCAATGCTTATCAGAAAATGTGAAAGACAGAGGAATTATTGAAGGCTTGAATTAGAATTAGGAGAATGAGAAAGGAAAGAAGACAATGAGCACAAGATAAATGGAGAAAGAGGTAGAAAGCCTAGGACATGCCATTTTTGAATATGGGCAAGAGGAGGGAAAGACAAGATTCAAAGTTGACTCATAGGAATTTGCTTGCTAGGAGAATGTTGCTGCCTTTAATAGAACAATAAAAAAAAAAAAATGTCAGGAGTGAGTTGGTGTTTGGCTTCCTTTGGAAACGAAGTATTTAAATTATAAGTGACACATATATATGGCAAGGACCAAGAAGCATTTGGAAAAAGGGGAATGTAACTATACCTTTTATAGAAGAATACCTTTTATAGAAGATCTAGAACATGAGTTGTTGTCTGGGTCTTGTGAGATTAAAGAAGCCTTTTTGGATACCAATGAGAAGAAGCCACCACTGTAGTCTCTTTGGCTTAGAGAAGTGGAATGAAAGAGGCTAGGACATCCTTCAGCATTAGAATGACTAGGGTGAATGGGTTATTCATTAATGAATGCTATTGAGTATTACAAATGTTGAGAATTGGTGGAAAAAAACATTCTTCTCTTTCTTGCCAGATTATAGCATCCTAAACAGAAGTACCCAACAGGGCAGAAGGTGAGAAAATAAAATTTTTACTTGCTTACTTTTTGCCTCATTGGGGGAATTGTCTGTGGGTCCTCTGAAGACAACTCAGGACTGTTATTTTCTTTGCAATTACTACAGATTTTTCTCTTTGCCTTAGTTTTCCTATCTGCAATATGGGTATGTTTATATCTGATCTATAGAGGCACAGGGAGGTCCAATTATTTTAAATTAGTAAAGTGCCATATCAGTTTAATAAGTATAATTTAATAGCATTAATAATAGTGTAACTTAGAAATTACCGAGGAAAAGAAAAATGCTTTTTGAATAACTATTCTTTGCTAAAATATATTCCCTGTTGTGAGCTTCTCTTTTATTCAAACCTTTAACCATGAACACTGAGTTCAGCAAACTTAAAACTGCCTTTTTAAATATGTGTTGGCAGTGAGGTATTGTAATATAAAATTGTACTTTGGTTATTAAGGACAAAGCCACTAGTCAACATACTCTCTTTTGGAGAAAGAACTGGGAAAGACTGAGGGGAAATTTTAAAAGGCAGTTCACAGAAAGCTAAGCCTAAATATTTAGAAGAACACATTGAAAGACATTAAAGTATTTGTGTGGGCTTATGAAAATGGAATGTATATCCATTATCTCTGCAGGTAAGGACTTAAAGGGTACTTATCTTCAGTTGCACAAAAAATTTAGACCATAACTAACCATAGGCCAAATTCAAAAGAACCGCCTTTCTCCCACGCAGACTTACTTGATGGCAGCTATTCAGCTTTCTATGTGAACCTGAGGTTTGGGGTCTAGGCTAAAATCCCTGTGTGGAATCTGAGCTCTTTTTTTCTAATTAGGAAAACAACCCTTTATAGGGGTACTTTATTCTGTTGTTGCCTGAAAGGTCACTAGAGTGTTATGCCATAGATAGCTTCTGGTAGGTGTAGCCCGCATTGAATGAAGTGAGATTTGTTGATAAACCACTGTAGATGCTTCGCTTTCTAACCCTGTTCAGCAAATATATTTTCTCAGTATCTTAGGGTCCTGTTTTCCATGTTTCTTTCTTAGTTATATCAGAATCAGATTGTCAGTATTTTAACCTTGGTAACATATTTACATATGCTAAAAAATGAAAGTGAAAAGCAATCATTATAATGGTCTAAAAATAAAATATTTATTTAGAAATAGAGTAATCACTTTAAGCTTTTGGTTCTAAAAACTCAATAAAAAATGAAATATAAGTTCCACTTGATAAACTGTTTTTGTCTTTTTGTTCTTGCCTATTCCTGCCAGTTCTCAGTGAGATTCGAAGAAACACATGCTGTTTTTTTGCTGAGACTAAGATCTTGCTGTATAATAGTCTTCTAATATTATAAGACACTGCTGGATACATCACAGGGAAGCTGTGAAGTAGCATAAAGATTGAGGGCTTTGGAGTCAGAAACCTGGGCTCAGGTTCTGCCTTTGTTTCTTACCAGCATCTTATCCATAAGCAGGTCACAGCTTTCTTCCTCCACAAGGTAGAAATAACAGAATTCCAACTTCATAGGGTTATTGAGAGAATCATGTGTAATACTTAGAGGCATGTTTATTAAAGGTACACTATAGATAGATTTGGGATCTCATCTCTTTTTGAAAATGATTTATACAAAGAGAATGTTTTGAATTATGCTTGAAAATGCACATTAATGTTCTTTACTGAGAGGATGAGAACTTTGTATTAGAATTTACTAGTTTTGCATGGAATGACATAAGTATAGAAGTCATCAGCAGAAGCTGAGGAGAGCTGAGGTCGGTCTATAGAAACCGTTCAACTTCTCACTTAGTTGGTTGACTGTGGTCTGACAAGCAACAGGAGTAGCTTATATGACATAATGTACAACAAATAAAAAATATTGTATATGTAAAAAAACTACATAAAACTGAGTTTCCATGTTTTAAATATTTTTGGAAATAACCCTGTATATTATCTGGAAGGACAGAGAGAGCCTGGGACCAGCCTGGTTTGTGGTCTATGAGACATATGCAGGTAAAGGAAGTATCCAGTGGGTGGGCAAGAATAAGGACACTAAGAGCTTATCTTCCTGGTTTAGGAAGAGGAGATGAGGTCAATGCTTGGTGGAAGGATTACTTTGGAAAGAAAAAGCCTAACTTTTCATCTTACATTCAGGCAGAGTTGCAAGGAGACAACAGAATAATTGCTAGTATAGAGAGTTGTTGAGTTTCAGGGGTGTGTGTGGGGGGTGGGGCGGGGAATAAAGGAATTTACGTTTGATAACATTGATTTCCTCAAGTTTGAGTACTAGGCTTAAGGAGCTCAGAAAGGTTTGTGGCAGGTCCTGAAAGCATTGTCCACAGTAGAGTAGTGAAAGCATTGTTGAGCAGAAGACAGCATCCAGCCGTATTTAGTGACTTAGGAGTTTTTAGTCAGGCAGAGAATTTTGGAATCGGTGATTTTGGAGAAGCCTCTTTTCTCCATAATGAAGGTGATCTAAATTAGCCTCCTTGATGAAGAAAATCAAGGAAGTAAATGAAGTAAGTGGTAAGAGCTGAGAAGGTCAATAATTTGTAAAGCTAGTATCAAAAAATTATGCATCCAGGTATCTTTAATACTTCTGATAGATATGGAGAAGCATGTAGAATATGATGAAATAACTAAGCAAATTTCACCTTAAAGATGCCTGGGCTCACTTTGTGCCCTGCCATTTGGATGGATTAGATTCATCAGTGTTTGTTTTGTTCTCCCCTGTTAGAATTGCTTTCAATTATATATGACATGTCTTTCATCTGAAATTGAGAGCAGTAATCACAAGCTATAGGTGAGCTAGTTAGACATGATTGGGCTTATCTTCTCAGCTGACATCCAGAATATATTTAGAATGCACAGTCCATTTAATGCAGTGATTTTAATTGACTATGGGCACATTAATGTATGCATATTAGGCAAATAAAAAATAAAGCGTGCATGCTATAATAATTCAATAGAGAAATGTTCCTTGCCTTGAAATTTTTGCTAAAATAATCTGCATCATTTTACAGCCTCCAGAAAGGAAAATCACAAATCTCCTATGCCTAAATTAATCATATTTTTAGAATCACAGTCACAGTTTCAGGAAAAAGAATGTCCAGTGGTTGCTCTGATATTTTTATTTTATTTGTGAAAATCGAAACTAGATTTGCTATATTGGGCTCATTCAACACACTTACAATTAGTCCCATGTGAATTATGGTGTACATTTGGTCAATATAGATCAAAAACATAGTCCTCTTTAAAAAACGCCCCCCTTTTTTTTTTTTTTTTTTTGCTAAATTCTACATATACCTCTGATTTATCTTTTCGGTTTCAGCTGAAATGTCACTTCCTCAGGAAAGAGTTTCCTAGTCTTCTTAAGTGGACAAGATGCCTCTGGGGTGCATTCCCGCAGCACCGCCTACTTCCCTTGTCCGAACTTGCATTACGCTTTAGTGTAATTCCTTGTGTGAACCGTATGCTGGAATGTCAGCACCATGAAGGCAAAGACGGTATCTGTCTGGTTCACCGCTTTGTCCCTAGTGATTACCTGAGTGGTTACTTGAGAAATAGGTGTCGAAAGAGTCTATCTTGAGTATCACAGTGAAGTGATGTGGAAAGTAGACTTAGAATCAGGAAACTTAATTTCTGCTCCCAGTTCTGCCTCTACATGACTGTCTGATTTGGAGCAAGTCAGTTGAAGCACTCCTAACCACAACTATAAAATCAGGGGATTAAAGTAGGTGATTGCTAATGTTCATAGCGCTATGATTCAGCACAATTCCTTACTTCTGGGATTTGTTTACATACCAATGGTGTTGATAAAATATTTAAAATGAGCAAATCTGCAAAGGCATAGTGAATGAGAAAAATTAGTACTGAAGAGTTATTTCCCTCTGGCTGTTACTACTATTATGCACTGATTTTACAATTCAGGTTTGCAGGGAAATGGTCTGCTGAATAGGATATATACATATTTTTGGCATTTGAAAACTGAGATGGGACAATTCCCAGTTGGAAAACAAGGTGATGGAAAAGGTGGGGCCTGGGAGAGGGGAATAGGATTGATGGGTTTGGAGCCAACAGAAATATTGTCACCTGTTCGATTCAGTTCGCTGATGTAGGTGTATGGATGTGTGACTATGTGTTTCCCTTTGCCTCTCTGCTCTTGGGAATTTCTTTAACATCAACTTCATTAGTTACAAAGGCAGCAATCCATATCCAATTTTCTTTTTGTGTCAGAATTGTTCATGTATAAACTAGGCTCCTTTGTTGGAAACATTTGCAATTAATCCTATAAACCAACAAACCGAAAATGCAAATTTCGAACCGCCTGCCCCAGCCAACCCTGCTGACTTTGAGCCCTGACCACCATCTATTACATACAGAAACGAACTAAAATTCCCACTTTGGACCTAACCTAATTTCAAGTGATAATAGGCACGGATTCCCAGAAGCACTCTATGCCTCTTGATAGTAACATCCTAATTTCCTTTCCTGGTAAATGTTTTAAATAAGATTTTAGCACCAAAGGAAATTAACCTTTAAATTAATTGTAATTATAAAATGCCATTGCTGATTTTTGTCTTCAGCCTAATTACTTTCTATTATTTAAACAAACCTCACCTCCTGTGAGCTTCAAGTTTGTTTCTCCTTCACTCCCTGCCACACAATGCCAACCAATCCTAGTGGAGACTTCCCTGAGTCTCCGCTGCTAAAAAAGCTTCATTTAAATGTCACACAGGATTGAGAGTTTGCCCTACTCTTGCTTATTTACAAGGTGCTCTTTTAGCGCAGCGTGTAAGGCTGCTATGCTCAGATGTTTTCGTTCCGCATACCTGGTGGCCATCCTTAGAGAGGCAGTGTTCTTTAGTCTTCCTGCTGTTAAGAAGGAAATAGCTAAGCCCAGCCTTCTGTTTCTATTACATGGCACTTCCAAAACTAAAGCACAACTGGACATAATAAAGTTGGCACCCCTGTGAGCATCATTTATCAAAAGACTAACTTTGAGAGTGTAGTCTTCTTTCTTAGCATGTCTCAGCTTCCAACGGCTTTTAGAGTTCTGTGTCCTGTGCCAGCACTTTGTCTTGTCATTTGTTCTTTCGAGATGGGATGATGGGACACAACAACTTTGTGAGCATGTATATCTACATTCTGGTGCTAAAAGCATCCTATTTTTCCTCCACTTAGCTGCTTTCTTTCTCATGTCACTATTGTGAAAATAGAGAGATGGTGAGGAAACAAGTATAGAACCCTCATTACAGGTAGACTGAGTATTGCAGAATTGGAAGAAGATTTTTCTTTTAATCATTTTTGTGAATGTCACCACTTCTTCCATTCCCATGTCCTGGCTTTCTTTTCTATTGAAAAAAGAGATTAAAACAATTTGAATATTATTCATCTAATAGATAACCTCAGTGTTCTGAATAAAATGCTTTCTTTATTACACCAATTAAAGGTCTTCCTTTGCTAGTCTGAAGATTGTCACATAAACATTGATTATTTAGAACAGGGTTCTCATGCTCACTCTGGCAGCACATATACTAAAATTAGAAACAAAGTCCTGATTGTTTTGAATCAACAAAGGACAGAGAATTAATCAATTTCTTTTCCCCATTTTTTGAATTGGGAACATAAGATTTATTAAAAAGATGTTCATAACGTGCATGTGTATGTGTGAATGCATGTGTGTATGAAAAGTAGTGTAGTATAATAGAAGAGGCATCAAGAGAAAAGGGGGAAAATAAGTAATTGTTGAAGAATCACTCAAATTCAAAAATTAAGCTTATATATTTTTCTCTTCAGTGACCACAAGAGCGAGCAATTTAACAGGAGGCTGAAAAAGAAATCAGTGCTAATTTTGGGAGAAAAGTCTCACTGTTAGGGAATGCTGCTGTCACTGATAGAAACTTGCACGTGATTGACAGGAGGCATATGCGTATGTAGGCATTTGTTTCAGGTGTTGATCATTTGTCTTTTACATATGATGCCACATTTTTGTTTTTTTCCTTTTATTCGTTTAGAAAATGACAAATGGTGCTATATTTTAATTGGTTATTCATTTACTTAAAATAAACTGAGATCTAAGGAAATATTACCTTTCCTTAGCAGTTTCTGTATAGTTCAGGAAATGTTTGTAGAGAGCTGATTGATTCATTCATTTATTTCCCAGATACTTATTGAGTCCTGCTCAAAGTTGGGAATACGTTAGACGCTGAGGATAGAGCGGTGGTCAAGACAGGTGTGGTCCCCAATGGCAGCCTTTAATACTCTAATACTCTCTTATCCTGAAGGAGTCAATATGTGCTGAGTTGGTGTCAAAAGTTCATGAATAAGCTCAGTGATCTTGGGCACATCATTTAATCTTTATGGGTCTATAAAATTAAGGTGTTGAAATAGAGCCGTAGGCAGTAGTTATCCACTATTTTAAACACCAGTATTCTTAGTCCAAAAGAAATCGTAAGCAGAACGAAAAGTTGTACAATTAAATAAATGCAGAGCTCCTGTGGTTTGGGGAGTTGAGGAAGGAGCAGGGTGACACCTTCTACCTTAATCCCACCATGGTTCTGCAGAGTATGGCTAGAGATTAGTGGCATTCAAAGTCTGGGGCTCAAGGTTCTAATATTACAAGATTCTGTTCAAAGATGGGGAAAGTAATGGCAAGTTTTGTTTGTGTGGGAGGCTGGTAGATATAGACAAGATTATTTCACTTAGTTAATTTTAGAATTGCAAAACAAATGTTATAAAGAGATGATAAAACAATAATACACTTCTCTTTGATTTGATTGCTTGAGTATGATACTTGTAAAGTGAAATAGGCACATCATTCTCAGAATTCTACCTGTCAACTTGATACCCAAGATCTCTGCACCTTGTTTGAACTGTTAATTACCTGCCCCTAAGGTTATATTTGTAGAGTGATTTATAAATAACAGGAAAGAAAGCTCAAGTTACCAAATAGATGTATAGTATGTCCCTAACACCCAGATAGAATGATAGTTTAGTTTAGATAGATAGATGATAGATAGATAGATAGATAGATAGATAGATAGATAGATAGATAGATAGATAGATAAATAGATGTCAGACAGATGATCGATAGATGATAGACAGACAAACAGACAGATGATGCTGATAGGAAGGAAGGAAAGAAAGAAGAAAGGAAGGAAGGAAGAAAAGAAGGGAGACTAAGGGATACATGCTATGCCAAAATGTTAATTGAGAACCAGAATTCAGAACTGTGGGGTCATTCTGCTTTTTTTTTTTTTAGTTTATATTTTTGATACATTCTGCAGTCATTGTACATTCCTTTATAAACAGGAAGAAACAAATATTTAATAGAAAGTACTCCCTGCTCCCTCCTACAGCCTCCTTCATAGGTAGGAGTATATGATTGTGCTCAAAGAATTGCATCCAGACTTAATGATCCTGACAGACTGGAAAAATGATCAAACACAGAATGGAGTTCAATACACAGAAGCGCAGGCCAGCAGGCCTTAGAAGAAAAATCAAACAAAAATAACAGAAAATTATTAGCCTTAGAGAAGTAAATAATTTCCTGTGGTTTGCTTTTCAAATGAAAGATTCTATAAATCGATTGTGACTTTTATCCAAAGGACAGTTGATTTTGAAGAACTCAAGACAGTTTTTTATAAACTTGTGCTTGGATGGTGGGTTCATGCATATGTGCATCTGCAAGTTTAAACATCTAGAACTCATTTTTTAACATTTTTCAAAATAAATCCTCTAGGATGTATATATTTTAAGTGACATTTCATAACTTTCTCCAGATTATTTGAATATTTAATACTTAGAAATACATCAAATCTCTTTTACAAAAGATAGTGTCTACTTAGAAAAATGGACACATTTTTTTAGAGGATTGATGTTTAATTTTAGCTTAACTATTAAGCAAAAGATGGGAAATATAATAAAAGTTGAGAAATCATATGGCAATTTTTTTTCCTTTATCGATTAGTGATGTTTCCCACGGCTGCCTGTCTTCCTTTTAACTGTCACATGTAACAATTCTAATGAAGCAGAGACACAAATTCTTAGTTCTTTTACTGTAAGTAGACATCTGACTGTGATGCAGGAGAACTGAGGATTAAGTGAGAGAAGAGCTACACATGTAATAAAAGGCACAACAGACCAGGAATCTCGGAACATTTTTTCTTTCACAGAATATTGTAAGAGAGAACAAGTAGAGGGGAATAGAAAAGACTGGAAGTCATAAGGAAAACTCAGCATGGCTGGCAACAGATGGTACAGTGAAGAGCCGGCCACAAAGACAGCTCAGCAAGGGATGTGTGCTCTCCTGGAGAAAGCCTTTTCTCCTAAGACACATGGCTGCTTTTTCATGAACAAATATAAAAGTATGTTGTGATGGCTGCCCCACTTAAAGGGGGTTCAAGTGTCAAGACACAGCCTCTGGAGCAGGGTCCCAGCTTTTGTTCTGGTGAGGAGCTACTCATCGGAAGGCAGACTTCCCTGCCCTTTAGCAGGAGGTGCTGACCTGCTACGCCTGCCTGGAAGCAGTGGGCACCTAGCTGGAGGCCGGTAGCATTATAGCCTGGAGCCTCTTACCCACAGGCGTTTGATGGACCTGTGAGCCAAAGCTAGACTCACTCTGTGCCCCACAGGTATTTTCAAATATCCAAGAGCTACATAGTGTGTGTGTGTGTGTGTGTGTGTGTGTGTGTGTGTGTGTGTGTGTGTGTGTGTGTGTTTGGATATTGGGTGTTACAGACTGAATTGTGTTCTCCCAAAATCTGTATGTTGGAGGCCTAACCTCCCTCATGTCTTTTTATTCAGAGAAGGGGCCTTTCAAGAGGTAATTGATGTTAAATGAGACCATTAGGGTGGGGCCCTAATTCAATCGGTCTGGTGTTCTTTTTAGAAGAAAAAGAGACACCAAGGGCATGCACAGACAGAGCAGAAAGGCCATGTGAGGACAAAGCAAGTCAGCCATCTGCAAGCCAAGGAAAGAGGTTTCAGAAGAAAGCAAACCTGCCAACACCTTGATCTTGGATTTCTAGCTTTAAGGGTTGTGTGAAAATAAATCTCTGTGTAAGCCACCCAGTTGTCGTATTTTGTTATTATAGACCCAGGGGACTAGTAAATGGGGTCAGGAGTGTCTGCATCTTCCTGCTTGACACCAGCGCTCCCAGCGTGGTTGTTATCTCCTGGGAGGTGCAGCAGATGGCAGTGGCGTCCTGTGAGTTGGCATAGCCAGGCCAGCCAGCCTGTCAGGCTTCGACTCTGGCTTAGATAACAAAAGGGTCAGAGATGTGAAGTTTGAGGTCTAGGCTTCTTCATAGGAAACAACAACAACAACTTTGCATTAAAATGTCAGTATAAATATTAATCGCATGGGGCTCTAGAAAAGCAAATGAGATACTGTTTAAAAGGAGATATAAGATAAACAGTTTCAGGCATTTGTTGTGCCTGCCGTTTAACTCCCTCTAGATCAATAATGATTCATTCCCATTTCATGGCGTCTAAGTTTGAGTCTTTGCTCCCGGAGCCTGAACCCTCTCCATAGCTCCCAGAGGTTTCTGCCTGGCTACACTTGCTGCCGAGGCCTGAAGTGCCAAAACCGAACACATAGCTGGTCAGCTTCATATCGATGCAGAGAACACTTTAGTTTTCCAGTTGCCATAGTTGGGCTCTTATCTCTGCAGTTCTTTCTCAGCATAGTTAAAGAACCAAAACTGCCCTCTGTTCCTCATGAGGCTCTTAGGAGTATAAAATTAACTAATTTGGCAGGAAGGTTGTTAGCACTTCCTCCTGCATGACACTCCTATCAGGATGCTTTATTCAAATCCACAGCAGGTAAGAATAGACACACAGAGATCTGTTCCCTGTTTACATAGACATTAAACTTTTCACATATGTCAGCGCTTACTTTCTGAGAGCATTTGTGTGTGTGTGTGTGTGTATGTGTGTGTGTGTGTGCTTTACTTTCATCAAGTCAGTAAGCTTTCAAAGGATCGAAATAATTTTCTTTATGATATAATTACCAAAAATTAGACAGAAATTTTAAACCTTTTTTATCCTTGAGCACGTGTGTGTGTGTGTGTGTGTGTGTGTTTCACTTTCATCAAGTCAGTAAACTTTCAAAGGATCGAAATAATTTTCTTTATGAAAGTCATGTGTTCTAGTCAGTGTCAGGAGGTGAACATACAGACAAGTGACCAAGACAATGATAATATATGGGAAATATTAATCCAAAGCATTGTACTCAACAAATACTCATTGATTGTCTGTGTGAGTGTGAATGACCACAAGTAAATGAACCTAGCTGAAAGGAGAACTGGCCCCAATGAACATCTCCTCCAGGCTTTTAGTCCCATATAAGTCTAAGATAAGAATCAGTCTACTTGGTTATAAAAATTTATATCTTGCCCACTGAGCAAAAAGACTAAAATTACAAAACTTGCCTATGAGAAGTCAGCTTATGTTTGGAATTCGTAAAGGCAGATAATGTGTTATGGTCAAAACACATTCAAAGACAAAGGCATTATATTTGAGAGACTTGGAATATAGGTTATTATATGCTTGAAAGGTAAACCAGATCTTTCAAAAGATATTTGTGACTTCTTATCTCCTTGGATTGACACGTCTTTGGCCAAAACTCGATCTAGGGCAAAATTCCCTAAAATGAGTTCTCTGGAATTCTAATGCTCTGGAATAGTAAGATTGCTTATGAAAAAGAGTTTTATGGTCAAATGTTTGGATATTAACTATACTTTTAAATTCTATAATTGATACCTCAACATTTACAAAATGATCACTTACTGTTCTCAAGTAAACCCTAGCTCACCTAAAATATCTGGAGACTTTAGATAGTCCCAAATCATATTTTCTAACATATCTGGAGACTTTAGATAGTCCCAAATCATATTTTCGTGTCACTGTGAACACAAATTTCACGGGGTGTCATTTTCAAACTTAGCTAGCGAATACTAAACCCGCTTACCCTGCATCATCCATTTATTTAGATGGAAAGAAACCACAGTAAAGGTGCTTGTCTACAGTTCTGTTCTCTCCCTCTCTGCTGACCGACCTGATGCTTCCTGAGTGGCCCTGTGTGGCATGAAGTGCTCTCCCTGAGGAACTCCGAGTAAAATAAAACCATGAAGCTATTTTTGGTTCTTCTCTTTGATCTGCATTTGGCCTCTCTATAGTTCACCCAATGTAATATGATTAAAACAAAACTGTGGATAGGAAAAATCAAACATACTTCTTTATTGCAGTACTCTCAGAGATGTGAATATATAAATGTGCATTTTAAATTTTCTGTGTCAAAACTTACTTGGCTTTGGGATCTTTTTTGAGCAGTATATCTTATAGAATTAGCATTTCTGTGATCCCCTTTGGGAGGCACTATTCTGGAGAGATACTGATTGTCTATCTAGGAAACTTGGTGAGTCAGTATTTTCTGATGATGAAAATGCACTGGCATCATTATGAAATAAAATCAGTCACTGTCGCCTAAGGAAAGGTTACTTCCCATATGAAATTTAACCCATAGACTTTCCCTTTCATCAAGGATTTGGCACACAAACACTGAATGGTAATATTTAAGTGAACTCACATAGTTTGTGGGGTCCGTGTATTTTAAAATCCATCATCTATTACTCTTCCTAATCTTTGAATAAATCTTTTGTGCATAAGACAAGTGCTTACTAGATGTCTTCTCTTATATATTCATTATGTACCCCAACTTCAACCTGTTCAAAGTGAACCAACTGTCACTTCCCCATGCTACTTTCCTCAAGTGATATTTCCATTTACCCATTCACTTATAACAGAATCCCAGGAATCTATCAATCTTTTCCTTGTCCCTTACACAGTGCTCATCCCTAGCCCATAAATCACTTTGTTTTTAACATGTCTCATACCATATCTATCCTCTCCATCTCTAATACTGGCCCTAGTCCAGACCCTTATCATCTCATATCTCAGTCATTTTCATGGTGTCTAACTAGTCTCATTTTCCCTAATCTGCTCTCCCCGGTCCTGAAGTCTTTTCTTCATATTGATACGAATGTGATTTTTCTAAAGTATATTTCTGATTATGTTCTATTTTTAAATTACCTGCTAATTGAATTGCTATCATGCTATGCAAAATAAAGTCCAAATTCCTTATTCTGTTTAACATTTTTTTATTGTCACGCCCATGTTCTCTTTTCCAGTCTTCTCTGGGTATCTACCTCTAGCATAGGATACAATTCAGTCATATTAATCTGGCTTGCTCTGCCCTCAACACAGCCAGCTATAATATGCCTTTGTGTTTTTTCATCTTTTGCCTGGGATCACCTAACTACCCCATCAGCTATCCTATTCATCTTTCATCTATTCATCCTCCAAATCCAAGATTAAGAGTGTCATTCTCTATGAAGCCTTTCCTGGTCCCTTTCCTATCTCTCTGCGCTATATACTATAGAGAGTTTTATTATACTTATATGTCTATGTGTTTGTTTTTCTCTACTAGATGGTAAGTTCCTAGAGGTAAAAGATTGTGTGTTACTAATCTTAAAATCTCCAAAGCCAGATAGAGCACTTGATACATTGAAAAGTATCATCATTTCCTTTTACATACAGAATAATGTAAAGAATGTATTCTGTATTCCTGCTTTTACATCACATAGTAGTATGATTGAAAAAGTGCCTCCTCTAGATTAACCACCTGATACTGCCTCCTCCTTTCTAGTATGATTGGAAAGTGAAGAAGAAACACATATTTATTTTTGGATTTTTTCTCAAATCATCCTGTAGCAGAGGAGTGGTCTCTCATCTTTTCCCCCATTTTTTCAAAACCCCAATCGACATGAATATTTTTGGAAACAAAACAAATGATTCTTAATTCTGAATTTTCTTCAGAGTAAATATAGTTATATGGACAAGTATCCATGATAGTACTCAGAGAGAATAGGAGTACTTTCCCCATTTCTCCTATTTCAGATCCTTAGGAGGCAAGGAAGAAATGAAACCTTCTGCCTGCCATTTTTAAAAGAGCAGAGGACAACGGAGCCACTTAGAGGATTGTAAGAGTGTACCACCTTCTCAATATGGATCAAGCAATAAGGCTCAATGCTGAGACTCTGACACAGAGTTCTAGCTGTTTGTATCAAAGCATAGCAACAAAAAGGACATATGAAAAAGGTTTCCCGAAGACAAATTTCTTGAATTAATCCTGTCTGTTCTTGTTAGAATTTTAGGAACTATTGCAAATTGTTAATTAAGATTTGTAGTCCTGGGTAAAACTGATTTCTTATAGATACCTAATAAATGGTTTATAAAAAGCGAACAGTCAAGTTAACCACATTTAAAAATCACTTCCATCTCCTGTTTCCTCCCTACACCCCTTATTAGAATTGTTATAAGAGGAATAGATCTTAAAAGCACCTTTCAATGAAAAGAAAGAAATATCTTTTCAATATGCTGTATACTTTTATGAAAACACTTCATTCCCTGTTCTAATGATGTGTTGGGGGATATTGTCTGAGAACTAGGAAGGCTAGGTAGGAGGCAGTAAAGAAGATGCTTTGAACTTGAAAGAAACAGAACAGAGCTTTAATACTTACAGCTGTCCTCTTCTTCAGTTATACATTTCACAACATAACAGGCGTAGATGAACCCTGCCAGCTGAAACAAAACAAAGATGCTTTAGACATGAGGCAGAGGCAACAGAACTGAATCTCACTGGGGATGTAACTTTTCAAAGGCAGGTGCTTTATGACTAGATTTAGTGTTCCAAAATGGTTCATCAGACTGGACCCTGACTCCACTGTAGACTCCTGATTCAAGTGATGTTTATCTATCTTATAAATAAATGTTTTCCTCTGAACTG
The DNA here is from genome assembly GCF_000325575.1 of Pteropus alecto. Lineage (NCBI taxonomy): Eukaryota > Metazoa > Chordata > Mammalia > Chiroptera > Pteropodidae > Pteropus > Pteropus alecto. Next base: position 15,925,577 of record NW_006494612.1, on the reverse strand, counting down.
AATTTATGTGTAAGATTTATAAATTGCCAGGCAATCTAAAACATGTTATTTTAGGTATAGGAAAAGAAAAAAAGAATTATGGCCTTTCATTAATGCAATAACATTTGCATTTGTGCCAATCAACTTCTAATTTACTTTATCAGCAACTGACCATCATAAAAATGTTTTGAGAAGAAAATATTAAGAAGATTCCATGATATGTTGCATAAATACTTTGTAAGCAAAAAAGACTTCTTATTCAGACCTGTAATAGGAACCGTGGCATACCAAGTATAATTAGGATGAATTTTACAGAGAAGCCATTGGGTGGAAACCTTCCTATGGTCAGGGAGGTTTTCACTCACTGAAATTGGTTCCTGTAAAGAACACAGGTACCTGCTCCCTCAGATCTACCCCTCAGATAGAGTGGTTTACATTCCTTCATATCGGTATAATACTTACTTAGTCAGATTATGAGTGCTGCTGGAAAGAAGCAAACTAATGTAATTTCTTGAAAACTGGAAAAATTATTCCCCCAAATAATTCAGTTTGGGGGATCTTTAAAAGTATGTCCTAAGAACAGTGATGAAGATTATTATGACAGCACTTCAGAAAGGTATTGATCTGGCTGAGTAGTGACCCTACAAGACAGTATCTGGTGTGGGGAAGAGACGGTTAGAAAAGGCCTTCCACCGGGAAGCCAAGAAACAAGGCAGAAAGCAGCTGCCGTGATAAGCCTAATGAAACTGTTTTTCATTAGCTAACAGCGATCCTTCCGGAAGGCAAGAGTGGAACATTTTAAGTCAGAGGGGACACGGATCGGTGTTTAATGAGACAGAACTATTATGAGATAAAGGGTGGGGGTGGGGGGTTAGTTAAAAGGAACTTTAGAAAAGCTCAAATTTGGGTTTGAGGGAGAAAGCATGTCCTAGCAGATTCTAGCTCTCTTCTAAGAGAACTGGAATGGGATGAAACAGTGGTTATCCTGGCATAGAAGTCATGACCCTGCTCAGTGAAGGAATGGGTGGGGAAGAGGACCTGTGAAACATGTTCTTCGAGAGCTTTTGTTGTCAGTTCCCGGATGAGAGAGAATGTGTACCCCCTCCCCTCTCACCCTCAAATGTAGTATCTGAACCAATACACATAATACAACATTAAATAAAGGCATAACTGATGCTGTATTAGCAGGATTAGTTTTCTTTTTAAAACATATGTATCTTAGAAAAATCATCAAATCAACATTTTTCTTTTTGAATTATATGTTGCTATTGGCAACAAAATAGTGCTAGTAAGAACTTTTCTTTATATAATAGAATCATCAGGATTCTTAGACTACAGGGTACTATTAAAAACCAGTGTCTCCTATTTGGCTTTAGCAAAGATTTTGATTGGACTAAACAAAATGACATGGTGACTTGAGCATCTTCATGGGTACTGGAAAAACAGACTACTAACACTTCTTACTCTTTCATGTACCAGGACCAATGAAATTGCTCTAATCACTGAGTGACCCAGTCCTTCCCATGGGTACACTGTCATGTACTTGGATCTGGCTGTGGCTAGGTAAAGAGGCAATGGGTTTGCTTAAATCCCTTGGAGTAAGGTTTATAGTTTCTCTCCTTCCTCCACATGAAGCCCTTACCATCCATGGCTAGATGCTATAGATTTATCAATAGTCCATCTCTTCTTTTCAGTTTTAAATACTTGTTACTTAAATTTCTGTAAAGCAATTTTTTTTTTACCCAATCGCAAACTTTTCTTTTGATTCGTACTCATCACTTCATTACTTTGGAAATAAAAATCTAGGTAAAGAGCATTAATAAATTCTGAGATTCAGGGCCAATAAGTTTACATTTCTCATTGGGGTGTCATTGGATTCTAGATTATTAACCGCACTACTCTCCCAGAATGCAGCCAAGGCACTGGATTCTGCTTACCAGTGATCTTTTCATTGTCTTTGGTTGCATTCTTTTAACTATCAGGGGAGCTCCTTTGATGTAAAAGTAAATCCTGCTGCATTTCATTACCAAAGCTTGCTGATTAAAAGAACTTCAGCTTTTAAATTGGTCACTTCTAAATACACATGAAAATTTGTTTCCCCAAAATTAATCAAGATTCATAAGCTTCTGTTATCTTCTAATTTTCCTACACCATATAAATTTCTAATTTAATTTTTATTCCCTCATAGCAGTTTATAAAATTTACCTACAGAAAATGGGTTTCGAATCATTTCTGACGACTGAATGCCTCCTATAATGTGCAACTCTGCTAATTGCTAGTTGGGTTGCAAAGATTAAGTCAGAGTTTCTCAACCTTGGCACCGTTGACATTTTGGATTGAGCAATCTTTTTTTTTTTTTTTTTTGTGGGGTCTGTTGTGCATTTTAGGATGTTTAACTAGTAACATCTTACCATCAAGACAGTCAACGATTGAGGCAATCAAAAAATGTCAGCCGACATTGCAAATGTCCTTTAAAGGGCAAAATTGCCCCAGTTAGAGCTACTGTTTTAGATACAATCCTATCCTGAAAAAATTTGCAATCTTAGAGCATAAGTACACATATAATTGTAATTTGAAGTAGATTAAGATGAATGACAGAAAGAAGGAAGAAAACTGAATGTCTCCTAAGTGACAAAAAATTTGAATGTCTATTAAGTGACTACTAAAAAGTACAAAATTTTTCATGAAGTACAAATCTTTCCTAAAGTGATATTTAGCTCCCTTTCTACCCTCATTTTCTACCACTGCTAGTCTCAGAATTGACATTAGTAGTAAGCTGTTGTGGTTTGCTGAAATATATCACGTGATTTTCCTCCTTCTTTAACTCGACCCATTTTGCCAACAAAGCATGCAAATGCCCTACTCTTCCTCTTTTCTCTCCCTACTCAGCCTTGCACCTTTGAGTAATTCTAACTCATCCATTAAAACTGAATTAAAGTACTGTCTCGCCCAAGAATTGGCAATTCATGCCCAGGGTGAGTTGTAGGCTGTCACTTTGGAGATAAACATTGAGAAATGAAAAAGATTAGAGAGGAAACAATGAGGGAGAAGGAGAGAACATCTTCCACGCAGAACTCCAAAAGTCTTTGGAAAGATGTATATTATACTCAGGGGGAGCAAATGGCCCCTGTTCAGAGGAGGCTGGGCAATGTGAGGGGGTGAATGGTGCCCGAGCAGGGACTAGTGACTTATATTGTCATAGTAGATGTGAGTATCTGGAATTAAAAATATAATTATTTTATTTTGTTCTTTATGTATAGATGGCTAGAATGACAATGAAAGACCAGTAATACTATTATAGGCAAATATACAATTATTCACTTGTAAAAAACTCAAAATATTCTAGTTGTCTTAGTGTTTGGCATTCAGAGCTGAACCTAAATCTGTTTATTTTTATTCATCTTTTCACCTTGATACATCTAATATGATTTGTTCACTTCTAATTCATCTGATAGGGAATTACTTATTATCTTAATATCATTACTGGTTGAAAGGAAATTGTATTTTCTCTCTATAACTAAATCAGATTAAAATTCTTTTTTATATGTACAAACCAAATTATGGTGGTATATCCCAGAAATTCACTTATAAGCTAATAGATAAGAGGAAATCAAAGACTTTTGGTAAGTTAAAAAGATTCAATTGTAGTAATTTAAAGTGTAACAATCTTAGTGTTTAAAATACTATCTTTTGGACTTCTGTTTCCAGGAAGTTGGAGTAGATATACTTTTCCATCACCCTCCCAATACGTAAAATTAAACCCCTGGACAATATATATGCAATAATCAGGAAGACTATGAAAGGTAGAAGGAAGATAGTCTGGCTAGAAATCTTGGGACTCAAGGAAGAACATGGGAATGAGTACTCTCATTTTCTGTTGCCTCATATATACCAGGCTTGGAGCTAAAGAAGCGCATTATCCAGAAATGCCAATGAATATAGACAATAAAGCCCCAACAAAAGCCTATTCTCTCCAGCCAAAGGACTAGGAAGGCTACAGTTTAGCAAGACAAAAAAATAAAAAAAATAAAAATTAAGACAATAATAGCTCTTCCTCTGACAGCACCACAGAAAAAGCAAACAAACAAAGATCCTGTCGCCCTACTCTCCAACCATAGTAGCAAAGAATGGGGAGCCAAGACTTTCCCCCCGGCCAGGCTGAGGTGTCTGAGAAGTCAGACAGGGATCCCAAACTCTCATTCCTGACAGGAAGAAGGAAGTCCTCTTCCTTAATGTTGGTAGAGACCACACTGAGAATTTAGACATCTAGCCTCACTCTGTAGTAAGGAAGTACCGCTCCTTTTCCCAACTGGAGTGGTGTAAGAGGGAGTCTAGAAGAAAATTAGAACTTTCACCAATGCTGCATAGTAACGAGGCCAATCTCCTGCCCCTGTGGTGTCAGATGAAGCCACCTGGAAACAATAACAAGGACCTTCTGCTCCTCCTAGACATGAAGGCTGAGTAGGAAGCAGAAACTTCTACTGCTTCCTGGCCTTAATGAGAAATCCTTCCTTCTTCTGGTTTCAATAGAGTCTGAGTGGGTATCTGGACTTTTAACCCCCACTTGACAGTAATGAGTCAACATCCCTTCTTCCTCTGTCAACGTGGTATCAGAGGAAGCCAGCTAAAACAGAAGGCTTATGAAAGACCTAGAGTTTCATAACATAATTCCCAAAATGTCCATGTTTTAATTTAGAATCACTCATCATATCATTAACAATGAGGATCTCAACCTGAATGAAAAAAGATAATCAATGGAAGCTAACACAGAGAGCTAAATGACAGAGATGTTAGAATTGTCTTAAATATTGTAAAGTAGCTATCATAAAAATGCTTCAATAAGCAATTACAAACACACATAAAATTAATAAAAAATAATCTCAGCAAAGAAATAGAAGATATAAAGAACCAAATTGAAAATTTAGAACTGAAAATAAAATGCAATAACCAAACCAAACCAAACCAAACCAAACCAAACCAAGTTGCAGAATGAAAGAGACAGAGGAAAGAATCAGTGAACTTATAAAGAGAACAATGGAAATAACCCAAGAGGACAAAAAAGAAAAAAAATAGATTAAAAAAAGTTAAACACAGATCCTCCGGGATCCATGAGACTATAATAAAATATCTAACATTTGTGTCATTGGAGTACTGAAAGGAAAGGAAAAAGAAAGCAGGACTGAAAAAGTACTGGAAGGAAATGAAAACTTCCCAAATTTAGCAGAAGACCTAAACTTACATACATTCAAGAAGTTGAGTGAAGCTCGAACAAGATAAACCCTAAGGAATTCACACTAAGATTCATGATAGTCAAAATCTGAAAAACCAGAAACATAAATTTTGAAAGCAGAAAGAGTAAAACTCGGAAAATCAGTTTAGAGGTTTCTTAAAAACTAAACATACAAGTACAATAAGATCCAGCAATAGCACTGCTGGTCATTTATCTCAGAGAAGTAAAGACATGGTCACACAAAAACATGTATACGAATGTTTATAGCAGCTTTGTCCATAATAGCAAAAAGCTAGACATAACCCAGATGTCCTCCAGTGGGTGAATGATTAACAAACAGTGGTATATCCATATCATGGAATCCAATTTAGCAATAAAAGGAAAGGACTATTGATACATGCCATGACCTGCATGAATTTCCATAGAATTATGCTAAGTGGAAAAAAGCCAATCTCCAAAAGTTATATACTGCAATGCTTCCATTTATATAACATTCTTGCCATGACAAAATTGAAGATAAAGAACAGATTAGTGGTTGCCAGGAGCAAAGGAGGGTGGGGGTCACAAAGAAGTGGATGTGACCATAAAAAAGGCAACACAAGGGACCCTTGTGTTGGTGATGGAACTGTTCTGCACCTTGACTGCATCAATGTCAGTATCCTGATATTGACACTATCCTTAGTTTTGCAAGATGTTTCCACTGGGGGTAACTGGGTACAGGGTACTTGAGATCTTTATGTATTATTTTCTACAATTGTTTCCAATCTGCAATTATCTCAGATAACTTCATTTTAAAAATAATACATTTGAGGGTACTATTATTTATATTGAAAAACTTTTGTATTATAATTTAATTATTTTCAAATGTATGTAAACAAGGTGGATATAGTTTTCTTAAGTACAAAGACACATTTTAATTTTGAGCCCTTAAGCCAAGTAGAAGTCCACTATAGTTTTTGATGCTGATATAATGTAAAATCATTATTCAACACTTTTTTTTTTGACTGTGAGTGGAGATTGGGGCAGGCAAACACTATTTTTTATCTGCAATTATCTCATTCTCAAATTAGTTCTATGAGTCATTTAAATCAAATCATTTATTTTTGTTCTGAATTCCTAATTCAGATGCAATAAACCCATGTCTTTTGTAATATGAATTTGAACAGAAGGAGATTATGTCCTCACTGAATATACTTTTTCAGTGCAAATATCTTACTTGCTGTTTTGCATCTTATTCCATTTATATAACTTGAGATTGCTTCAGTAAAAGATTTCAGTATGATTACATCAATGTTATTAATGAAGGTCTTTTTATGAATTTTTTTCAATGTGGACTGGTATATCATCTCTGTTGTCCACCAGCTGATTCTTATCTCATACTATTCCACTGGCTGGACTGTTAGGGAGCATGTTGCAAATTATCTTTGCTACAAATAATCCAGGTGCAGTTATCAACCTACAATAACTCATGGAGGATTGCCTTTAGGGCTATTGTGAACGTTCACAGCCTACTGAGTCAGAAAAGTTTTTCAGAGGATCAGAAACATATCTTAATACCAGCCTTTAGGTACTGTGCTGCATCATCAAGCATGACTGTATTAAACACTTTTAAAAAGATTAAATAAAAGTAGACACACACACAAACTTGTATTATCTACTTAAGGCTAGGAAATGGACTGATCCAAATGCCAATGCTGGCTTAACCAATAATTCCTATTATAAATCAGCCTCTGGAAACCGGTAGATTTCTTCAGGGTAAACTTACTAGAAAGTTACCTGAGTTCAAATGAGTCTAATGTTTTAGTAAAGTTGGCAGAGCAGAAGATATTGAGGCAGGATGAAAAAGAACTAATAAAATTCAAATGTCATCATGGCTAATACCTCTCTCAGTGTTTAAATATCAGATTAGTTTTAAAAACTGCATTGAGAGCAGTAGTTCAACCATTCTATACATATGGCAGTTGGGAAATGATAAAAAAAAAAAAGGCTAATCTAGTGCAATAGAACTGTTCCAAAATCTTCGGTTTTGAGGTTAGAGCCATAACGGAAGTTCTTAACCAAACTGTTCATTGAAAATAATTGGTATTATGTTGTACACCTAAAACTAATACAATGTTATATGTGAATTACATCTCAATTAAAAATGGAAAATGTGAAAAGCAAGCTTTCAACAACATCCTACTATTTTAGGAGTAAAACTAAATTTATATATATATGTCACATATAATAGGGACCCTCATTTATTTATTTATTTAATTTTTTTTTTTCTGTTTTAATTATAGTTGTATAGTATTATCTTAGTTTCAGGTATACAACATAGTGATTAGACATTTATATGATGAAGCATTTGTGAAAGAAAGTGCAATTTAAAAATGTTCTGTAAAATGTAAAGGAATCAATACTGCTGGCCAGAAATTTTCAACAAAATAAGTACATAATTCCTTTGTGAGAAAATGATACAAATAGAATAGTTTCGCTCAGAGGTAATAGAAAAACTAGAGCAAAATTAATTGTACAAATAATACATATGAAAAATAAATTAGTCCATTTTAAGTATGTTGACATTAACTGACATGGCTAAAAATTTCAGTGTATTTCATTGGAGGGAGCAGGCTGTTCCAAAGATGACAATGGGAATATAAGGCCAGATTCTTCTGGAGAGAATAGGAGAATTGTATTGAAATACTAGTTGCAAAAATAACTAATATTAAAAAAAGATGCTAAAACTATATATTCCCCCCCCCCAGTGGTGCTAGTTTAGAAGATAAGGAAAAATGTAGAATATATAATGTATCTTATCCTGCAGTATGTATTATAATACCATATTTCAAGAAATCATAAATGAGATGATATCACAAAAATATGCATTTGTATAAAATATGCATGGAGACTATACACTAGATCTATATCTGCTTAAAGACCTGGATCCTGAAGAGAGAAATGATGAAGAGATCAGTATAGAATTGGAGGGTAGTTTCAATGGCAAGCTTTAGGTGTCTCACCGTAAGTCTTCTTGTGTATGATATTTTAAACTTCTTGAAGAAGGACAACAGTGATCTGATGATCAAATTTTTAATATGTAGAGGATGCCTAAACAAGCAGTGTGGTCCTAGGTTATGTGACAAGAATTACTGTTTCTAGTACAAGCGAGGTGAATAGCCCCACTTTGCTTCTGTCTTGTTGGTCAAAATGCTGCGATTGTTCAGTGCTGGTACCACAGCTAAAGGGAAACATGTAAATGTAATTGTAACCACACTGTGAAGAGAGATGAATGAGATGTGATGAAGAAACTTCCCGGCTCATAGAAGGTTCTCAATAATCATTGCAATGATGATGATCATTATGATGATGATAATGGCAACAGTGAAGATGGAGAATTCCTTATGCAAACTGATGGTTGATTGCTTCCTGGGAACATCACTGAAAACCAGATGACCTCTGTGACCATTTCACCTCAGAAATTTTAAATATTATAAGAAATGAATAAATTATCATTGCTTAAAATTGAAATTTAGAAATCATGAGTCCCATTCAGATGTTTTCTGTATAAATAATCTGTTAAATTAGCTTTGGTCGCAGGACAAAGTGAACAGCTCTACCTATGTTAGATAAATAAATATCCTGTATTCCATGTTAAAGTAATTGTGATGAAATATAGCAAGCCATTTGATACTTTGGGTTGAAAGCTTGCTATATCTACTTTGGGTATGGTGAATAAGACATTATCTTCTGTTTCCAAGATTGTCTTGTTCACATTTCTAGGGGAATCTAGAGCCTTCTAGGATCCCTAGAATAGCACAGATGAATACATGTAGGCACAAGGTCTCTGTTTAGGCAGCAATCATTCCTTCAGTTTCGTGCGAGGATGCTAAGTAGACAAGGTTCCACTAGAGACCTTTTTGGAATTGACCAGTTATCTTCTTGACTAAAAGTTGACTTCTTTACAGAAATGGGGTCTGAGTCAAGAAATACAGCTGAGAATCATAAATCTCATTAGGCAAACAACATGTCGACCTCCAACTCTTTGCTGGGCTTATGGATGTTTTTGGATAGCCAGCTGGGATGTCTCTATAGTTAGAGAGAAAAGTTGCTTCAGAACTTTATAGTAAAATTTAGATGTATTATTAGGGTTTTAAAAATATAGGTAAATGGGAAACTTATAGTATTTGGTCTCTTTATCATGACATCTGTGATAATAAGTTTTATGTTCTATGAAAAAGTATTTTACGTAGCATTCAATGAAGCTTACTTCTGAAGCAAAGCCCTTGCTGCAATATATGGCAGAGGAAGATGAATGGGAGGGAAGGTAGTAACAGAAGAATTCCCAAGAGGAATAAGATATGAATTGAGGAAGACACAAATTTGAAGACCGATTTTTTCTCAAAGCAATTTTAAAAGGCTCAAAACTGAGTCAAAGTGTCACTTAAAAGGCTCATCGACTCAATCTTTGTGTAGTAGTATAAACTAATTGGACTGAATAACTTTGGAGTCAGAACTTGGCTATGACTAGTATTCTTCATGAACTCTTTCTTCTTTTCTATTTGAGTTACCCTGTTTTCAACATAAATCCTAAATTATCTTTTGTCCACATAACTTATAGTCAATATGAGGGTGAAAGACACTGTGTCAACTACTTTATAATGAAGGGACTTAATTAATTACTGGTAACAATTATTACCACTTGGGAATATATAAACTAGGAAAAGCTGCGACCACATTTATATGTTTTACTTTCCAATGTTTAAACCTCAAAACAACCAACTACCAAACTAACCCTTCACATCTTGATAACTGCTGGGAGGTAGACAAAGAAAAGCTAGTGATTAGTGACTAATATTCAAGGTAATAGCTAGCATTGTTGGAGTGTCCACTATTTTCTGAGCATATGCTAATATCTTTACAACTATTGTTTTATCTATTCTTTCCAGAACAAAAAAGAGAATTTTTATCATAATCCGTTATTCATAAATGAGAAAACAGGTTTAGTGAAATTAAGTGGTGCCCCAAGATTAAGATACAGTCAGGAGAAGACTTGAATCTTGTCTATGAACCTGAAATCCTCTATTTTTCACTCTTACACAGTATTATTAACTTATCCAACAGGCAAACCTGACAACACTCTCAAATGAAGGGATTATAAGATTTTAACAATCAGTGTGAATTCACATTCAGATAATATTCCTAAAATTAAGTTCACCTAGTTTTCCAAGTCAGTAATTTGGATACTGAGGAGAGTATGGAGCTTTGGATTAACAGATCTTGGAAATCAGCAAAAAACAAACAAACTTGTTCAGCTACCAAACCACAGAGGAGTTTAATGCCGCTGGAGGGAAACCTGGAGTACATAGGAGAATTGGAGTGTTCCCCACTCTCATTTAATTACCATTTCAGTTCTCTTTCAGTGGTTCCAACTCATCATGATTTTATAGTCCTCCGCTGAATTGTTTATGTATGCTCTACCCATCGGAGTGGGCTTCTAATATTAGACATATATTGTTGAGCCGCTAATTACCTTCGGTTTTCTGCTGGTGAGCAAGGTGAGCCTGACATTAGGTGAATAGTCATAGGGGTGGTATGGTTCTAAGGGCCTGAAAATCTAGTCAATGGCTCTCCTTGCTCACGAGATAAAGAACTGTTAGCAAAGCACTCAAGAGCATATGTGATTTGGTTCAATCCTATCCTAACTCTAACTCTTGTGGCTCCCCTTTACTTTTCTCTAGTTAATCTTTGGACAGTCCTCTCAATATATGTGCTATGCTGTTCGATACCTTCGTGCTTTTGAATATGGCATTTCACTACATAAGAAACACAATTTAACACCATATAGTGAGTGCCTACATGCAACATGGGCTGCTTCAAGACTACTTTTCAGGGAAATATTTCTTAAATGCCAAAAGGCGCAGATAGGTACTCCTTGCTCTGTGCTCATATAGCACCCTGTTAAATGTCTATATTATACAACTTAATTCATTTTTTTTGTAATTCATATTAACTCTTAAACTGGGAAATGACCATTCTCAAGACTGCCCAAGAATATTTCCATGAGCTCAGAAAGCTTCCTCTTGACACTTTCTTGTCACTATTCCTCCCATTCCCACCACATCCAACAGGCAACTGTACTGATGTCAATAATCATAGAACAGTTTTGCTAGATCTTGAAATTTGTACAAATAGAACCATACTGTTTTGTACAAATAGAATCATACTGTTTTGTGTCTGTCTTCTTTCATCGACCACTCTTTTTGAGAGTGCTTCAAGATATTGTATGTACTATTGGTAATTTATTCTGTTTTATTTTCAACTGGCATTCCATTATATGAATATTCATATACTAGTTAACTTTTGCTATGTAACAAACCACCCCAAAATTTAGGGTTTGAAACAACAACCATTCATTTTTTGCCCATTGTTCTGTGGGTTGGCAATTTGTGCTGAGTTCAGATGGGCAATTCTTTTGCTAGAGATGGTTGACTTTTCTCATGCATCTGTGGTTGTTGTCAATCATCTAGGCAGCTCTTTTCCTCAGTGTTGGCTGATTGTTAGTTGAGGTGATGAGAACAAATGAACCACATATTTGTGGTCTCACATATTTACTCATCTATCAGGGCAGTCTGGCTTGTTCACATTGATGTGTCAGGTTCCAAGAGCAAGAATAGTTGGCTGAAATTTTCAAGTTTCTGTTTGTATTATTTTTGCTATCACCCTAGTGTTAGAATAATTGGATGGCCATTACAGCAAAAGTCTGCCATGATGCCATAATTTATTTTTCCATTTATCTGTTGAAGGACATTAAGGTTGCCACCAGGTTTGGGCTACTACGAATAATGCTGCCCTAAACATTTTCTCCAGATCTTTTTGTGAACATGTATATTCATTTCTCGGTCAATGCAGGGTGGGATCCTGGCTGGATTGAAGTGGTCTGGAACTCTGAAAATAATTAGCAGAGAGAATAAACCATGGATTCTTCAAGAATGTATTGCTATTATCCAAATTTTATTTTTATTTTTAATTTTTTTTGCTATATTTCTACAATGTAATCATCTTACCAACATCTCATTATACTCTAAACTTCAGTAGAGGTTTGTCCCGCATTCTTATATGAGCAGTACTTTGGGGAACTGAAGGAGTCAAGGTGACAATGTACAGGATGAGATGTAAAGAGGCAATTGAGGATTCAGATGAAAGAGTGGAGTTAAGGGTGTTAAGAAAGGCTCCAATAATTCTCCAGTGATACTGCAGAATACATTCATTGTACATGGGATGGGAATTTTGACAATTATTTTAGTCTCAGAGAATGAGTTGATCCCAGTAGATAGAAGGCTTTCACTGGCAAATGAATAATCATTATGCCGAACACTTAGTAGGCATTCAAGGATTAATTGGTTCCTATTTTCAGCTAGTTTCAATCTTGTATCCTAGGCTAATTCATTTAAATAATTATACTTTAAGATTTCACAATTAAATAGTGACAGATCAACGTGAAGATCAACGAAATCATAACTATGAATGCAGTTTGAGCTTCTTGGAGAAACACCATATGCTATAATAATTCTCCTTCCCTCTAAAGAGTCATCAGACTCAGGCTATTCAGCCATCCCCACAAGATGGAAAGCAGTTTTTAAATTCTTTTTTGTCCCCAATATATAGTGATTTGCTTAAGTGGTTCTCTCGCTTTCTCTTTTTTCTTTTCACAGTGTAGAGTTGAGAACTGTCAGCTAATTTAGAGATTTTTATAGAAACATCTTCTAAAATTGAAGTTTAAAAACATGGAGTTTAAAATTTTCTTACTCCAAAATTTTAAAAGTTCTTTAAAAGTATTTACATATTCTTTATTAGTAAATATTGTTCATATATCTGAGCTCTTACTTTTCCTATATTTATGTCAAATTAATTCTATGCAGATATCTGTGTTTATTTTTTTCCTCTTATTATTATAGCATTGAATTTTTTCTCATTGTATACAGTTATCAAAAATTATCAAGGGAAGTACAACATTGATGACCCCATAAAAGAAGCAAGAAGGGAAGAGAAAACAAAAGAATTTGAAAAATTTGTAGTGATAAGGGGAGAAAAAGACAGCTGAGAATGCATCCTATGCAGAGATTAAATTTTTTTTTCATTCTTTTAAAAATTGTGATTCTGATGCTATAAGAACCAAGTTGTCATTCTTTTAATTCAGCATATTAGTATTGATGCTGACTTGTATCTTCCCCTTCCTAATTCCTGAATATGTTCTCCATTTGGTTATATTTTTTTATTACATTTGAAAAGATGCAAAGGAGCATGCTGTTCACAGCCACAACATCAGAACTCAGAGGGAAAGAAAGACATCTGCTTTTTTCTTGTCTTTATAGATGCTGTCATTTTCAGTTGTTCTCGCAGAAAAGTGAGGCTTCATGACAATCTATCGCCTCACTTTACCTTAATGATTTCAAAACTGTTGAAACCTTATTACTGAATGTCATTGCTGTGCCCATGTGTGTGCATGTGTGTATGTGTGTGCGTGTGCGTGAATGAATGTGGGTTTAAGAGAGCAAGAAATACTGAGTAAGAGATGACATTCTGTTGATTTTCACAATCTTTTATGAAGGTTGACTGAGTTCTAAAATTAGCCCTGATCTCCTTCTGCAGATCAATTTTCTAAAATTAAGACAGTTTAAGAGATGCTTTTTCTAAACATAACTTTCCCCTTCACTGCAAAGTCCTCATCTAGAAGTTGTGACTACACATGATTCTTTCTAAATAAATCCCTTTCTTCTGATTCTCAACTGCTTGCAACTTCACTATCACTGTCACATGCCACATTCAGTCTACACAGCTTCCTGAAAAGCAGGTAGACACTACTGTTCCCCATCTCTGAGAGTATTAGAAATTCAATCTGAGAGTATTAGCGAATAATAATAATAATTAACATTCATCTAGTAGTCACTCTGTGTCAGGCACATACATAAATTCTTTTACTCCTCACAATCAATTTATGGCATTGGTATAATAATTATGTCCTCTTTACAGATATGAAGAATTTGGAGCACAGAGAAGTGTAATGACTTATTTGAAGTCACCTGCTAGTTAGTAGTCAATGGATTCAAACCCAGGCTGGCTAGCTCTTAACCACTACATTATGCTGCTAGCCCAGCCTAGAACCCAAACAGCACTGTGGTTTTTTAGAATATCTACCATATGAACTAAAAATTCTCTCTTGAAGATGTTTAGAAAACTAAACATAAATAATACCAAAAAGTAGAACTTTCCTCCTGGGCCATACCATTATTTATTTATTAAAATCTGAATTATGGATAATCAATTCTTTTATATTTAAATCATTAGGCAATTTTGAAAAATCTGATTGCATGATAATATATTTCTTTGATTACATTTTATTTTGCAGAGGTAAACATTTCAGGCTTACATCAATTATTTCTATTTACTAGTGACAATTAATGGAATACCTAAGCCTGTATGCCTACAAGAAAGATGAAATATAGACACCCAGAAGTAGAAAAAAATGAAATTTTAATTTTCCTAAGTGCAAAGTAACTGAGAAAAAAATCACTTGACAAAAATATATGAATAGTTATCAATATAGAGTGCCTATAATTTGAAGCTAGGTACTCAGCTATTGTTGGAGAAATTAAAACAATAAACTAGTTTTGTTTCTTAGAAAACATACCATAGTAGAAAGATATAAAAATTAAGATGTACAATAATATAGTTTAAGCTATATTAAATTAGAAGTTCAGAAGAATACAATGCTATCATAGAAATAAGATGCATAGTCCCACCTTCAGGAGCTTATAATATTTGGGAGGCAAGGGACACACACACAGACACACAGACACACAGACACACACACACACACACACACACACACACACATGAGCGCGCGTAACATAATATTTGAATAAGATGGAATAAAGAACTGGATTATGGTGCACTTTTTCACTAACTTTTTGTGATTACGATTCCTTTTCCCACTGTCATAGGGAGTTCTGAGTGACTGGAGAGCAGATGAAAAAGAGAGCTGAAACAATCCACTTTCTATTCTCAGTTCTTCTAGCCTAGAATTGCTGCTTTTTTCCACACTCAATAAAGTCAGTCCCAAGTATGGTGCGTTTAGTAAAAATTGAGGGTAGGGTACAGTAAACCCGAGAGCTCCGGCATTATTGGAGAAAATCCAATGCTATTCTATTGGGTAGAAATATAAAGTCTATAGTTATGTAAAGACATCTGTGGAGCCTTAATGAACAACCAAGGCAAATGAGGTTTAATCATTTCTCACAGAATGGACTGAGTGTGAACAGAGACCTCTGCATATTGTTTCAGAACAAAAGTTCCCCCAAACCAAACTGCAAATGGACTCAGGAAGAATAGGTTCAATTTTCTTTTGGCCAGAGATAGTAGCCTCAGTCAAAAGGAATGGAGTATTGAAGCCGGCACAAGTCCACTTTCACATTACAGAATCCTCCCAGGCTGGACCACTTCAAATTTCTTTTTTGGTTCCTTGGCCCTGACACTTTGGATACTATTGGTACTTTTGCAGCTTGACCTCGCTAAAAGAACAGAAGTGTTCAAGATAGTAAAGGAAAAAAAAAGTCTTTATTTT
Source organism: Pteropus alecto (assembly GCF_000325575.1). NCBI lineage: Eukaryota > Metazoa > Chordata > Mammalia > Chiroptera > Pteropodidae > Pteropus > Pteropus alecto. The sequence continues at coordinate 15,909,765 of NW_006494612.1, read as the reverse complement.
AATTAAACCAGTGTCAAGAGGGTCCTGAAGCTGCCTAGTGCAATAATCCTGACTGATACACTTTGGTTCCACACAGTGTGATCATACCTAAGATTGCAGGTTACTGCTGAAGTTGAATGAAAGATTGAAGTTATGGGCATTTTTTTCACTTCATAGATAATGTTCTCTTTATGTTCATGTGGAAATATGATACATTTTCTGACGAAAGACTGCAAAGTTTTACCTGTATACGACTATATCTTATTTAAAGAGATTTTGGGTGAAAATACAATAAAATTAAACAAACAAGAAATGATGTTATGGTCAAAGTTTCCTAAATAATTTAGAACTTAAATATATTGTTTGGAGATGAAGTCAATTTACAATATAGGTTTTGTTTTGTTTTGTTGTTTTTTTTTTTTTTTTAAATCTTAGGTAAAACCCTGAATCCAACTGGTGGAAATAGAAATTCCTTTGAGGAGATTAAAGCCTGGCTTCATCACAAAAGTGCTGCACAGGAAGTTTCAGAATGACTTGGCCCAATTAGTTTTCTGGAAAACTGGCAGATGCAGAACTCGCTTCTGAGTTCCATTTTTGCCTGTGTCAAAAATTGTCTGAATACCTGCTCTTTCCTTTACCATTCAATCCACTGAATGCTTAATATTCCAAAATCTTGTAGCTAGAAGAGATGAAGCATTTTTCTTTCATGGTAGTAAAGAATGTGCTTGAATTACTTGATTATCAAATATTGACTGATCCCTTGAATAAGTATAGTAGGAGAACCAAGGATTGAGGGGTCAGAAAATAAAATCTTTCTCTTCTGCTCCCTTTAGAATTGACAAGTTTGTTTTTGAGAATAATCATCAAATTCCTAGACAGTATCTCTCGAGTTCCATACTTGTGTTTCCAACTGCCCACCAGGCTTCTCCTCTTGGATGTCTTAGTAAACCTCGTGAACCTACTATGCCCCAAACTAAACCCTTGCTCTTCTCTCTGAGCGTACCCATAGCCTTTCTCTTTCAGGTTATGACAACGCCATTCTTCCAGATATTAAATCCCAAAGCCCATAGACTTGTTCTAGCCTATTCTGTCACACTATAGAACCAATCTGTCATGAAATACTGTAGAATTTGCCTTCCAAGTGTATTCAGAAATGGACCACTTTTAACCACTGCTGTCGCCTAGGTCTGGGTTTTCATTTCTCTCATCTGGATTGTTGCATACACTCCTAACTCATTTCTCAATTTTCAACTGTTCCCTTCCACAGATAACTTACTTGCAATATAGCAGCCAGAGTGATCATTTAAGAATGTAAGTCAGATCACGTCGCTCCCTTGTTCAAAATCCTCTTGACTCTCCAGTTTACTCAGCATAAAGGCCATTTATTATAATAGACCCCAAATGTGACATAATCTGCCTCCACTACCTCTCTAACCTAATCCCTTCTTCTTTTTCCCCTTGCTCACTCTTCTCTAGCCACCTTGAGTTCTCCTGCTATTATTTGAACAGGACAATGGCAGCTTGTAGGAATTGCATAGTTTTTCCATACTTCCAGGTTTTGTCAAAATGTCCCCTTCTCAATGAGGCTTATCTGGATGGCCCTATTTTAAACTGCACTTTCCTTGGCACTCTCAATACCTCTAACTCTGCTCTATTGTTTTCCATAGTAATTTCATCTGATTCATGAACAAGTCCTTTTTATTCCACTCCTAAAGTTAATTGTGTGGTTAATCTGGGTTACTTTGGCACCAATAATCTGAATAGAAATTGCTAGGTCTGGTCCCTTTGGGGAAACTGAATGTAAATTGTAATTTGATCCTGGTACGCTACTTGAGAAAATCCCTCAACACTTCTTCCACATTCAAATTTATCTCCATCCCTATCCATCTTGAAGGTCTGTGATTCTATTTCTCAGGGTGAGGTCTATATCCTCTGGATCAGAGTTGATACCTTTACTATGATTTAGATGCTGCATCCACCTGCTTCCTTTCTTCATTAACTACCTTTACTTCCACCTCTACCCTTAAATGTTCCTACTCTACTGTTCTTTTCCCCTCAGCAAAAAAACAGTGAAGTATTAAGAAGCTCTCCATCGACACCAGCCTCTCTCTTTCCTCAACCCATTTGCAGCCAGATTTTTTGAAGGATTATTCTACACATCTCTTCGTTATGTCTTTCATTGCACAACCTGGAGCAATCAGGTTTTCACTTTTCTCTTCTATATTAAAACTGTTCTCACTAAGATATCTGATGACTTTCAGGATGCTAAGTCCATGGACAATATTCAGATCTTATTTTACTGAGCATGGCTTCAGTTCCAATACTATTGAAAAACCCACAGCATCTTGAAATTCTCACATCCCTTACCCTTGGTGACAGTAGTATCTTCTGGTTTTTCTCCTATCTATGGATAAATTTCAGTTTTTTTCTTAGTTCTTATTCCTTTAACAGAACATTAAATAATTGTGATTTCAAAGTTGTTCCCTGAGCCCTCTTCATTTCTCACTTCACATACTTCTGTATTTATTTTCACAACTTGCACTGTGAATAGACTTAGCATCCTAAATACCATTGGATATAATTTTATTTTATTTCATTTTTTATTTTTTTAACTTTTTAAAAATTAAGTTTATTGGGGTAACATTGTTTAATACAATTATATAATTTTCAGGTGTACATTATAATTTGACATCTGTATATTCTATTGTGTGTTTACCACCCAAAGTCCAGTTTCTTTCAGCTACCATATATTTGATCCCCTTTACCCACTTCACCCTCCCCCTAGCCCCTTATATTTGACCCCCTTTACCCCGTCTACCTCCCCCCTCCTCCTCTACCCCCACTCTCTGGTTACCACTAGTCTATAATCATGTGCATTGGATATAATTTTAATAAGAACAGTGTTACAGAGAGAAGATAGAAGCCTCAATGCTCTGGGTTATGCAATGAAAGTCATATGATGAGTGAGTATAGATTAATCCTTCAAAAATCTGGCTGCAAATGGAAGAAGACTCCTAAATTCACATCTGCTGCCCAAATGTCCCTCCAATACTACAGACTTTAATGTGCAGATGCCCATGGACATCATCACTTGGATGAGCTGGGAGTGTCTCAGATTAACCCTGTTCAGCATTGAGTCTTCTTGTCCTTAACTCTGGCCCTCCTTTCCTGCTCCCTGTCTCAGTGAATAGCAATGTTATTCCATTGTATTAGCCCAAGTCCCAGAGGTTATCACTGACACTTGCGCTCTTGCCTCCAACCTACAGTCTCAAGTTTCTACTTACTAAGGATCTATAAACTTGGTTTTCTTTATTCCAAACATATTACCACTGCTCTTGTCTGGGATCCTGCCATTTCTTGCAGTTTACTGTAATAGGTTGCCAATTTATTTTCCACAGAGCTACCAGAGTGATCTTTCTAAAAATGCAATCCTATCATGTCAGTCTTTTTTTTTTTTTTTTTTAAATCCTTCACATTCCTTCAGAACAAAATTCAAACTCTTTCACCTGGCATATGTGGTATTTCAAGATTTGCCTCCTGCCTGTCACACCAACTTTATTTCCATTGTACTGTATGTTCTAGCCACACTGAACTACTTGCCATTGTTCGTAAATGCCATTCTCTCTAACAAATCCCCCCAACTTCTAACAGCCTTTGCCCCTTCTATTCCTTTTGCCTGAAAGGGAACTATTGTATTCACCTTGAGAACTCTTCCTATTTCTTCCTCTTGAAAACTTTCTGTTTCTTCAAAACTTATATTAGATATCACCTCCTCATTCCTTTTTTAGAGTCCTTATTCTGTGAGACAAATCCTTTTTAAAATTGGATTTAAATTTTACTGAGTTCAAAATTAAGCTATGCTCACATAAAAACTAGAAACAGAAATTACTCATAATTCTGCTACTTAATCTCTGTTAACATACTGTTGTCTATCCTATCATTTATATATTTAGTAAAATGTACCTAGAAAATACATATAAAACCACAATTTTGCAACAGTGTTAAATAACACCATATTATATATTCTGTTTGAAACTTACTCTTTTTCCCTCAGCAAAATATCATAAAAATCTTTCAAATAAACAGAACTCTCAATTTTTTGTAATGGTTATATATATTAAATTATGTCACTCAATCTCTTATTATTTTCAGGTAGCTTCAATTTTTTTCTATTAAAGACATCCTATTAAAACATACATGTTGGTTAAATTACCAAATTATTTGTTCAGAACATATTCAGAATGGGATTGCTGTCATGGGCACTTTAATAAATATTACACCTTTTGCATGATTCCCTTTAATCCTCCTAAACAGTTTCAAACTCTATTTTAAACATAGCCTAAACTAGATAAAACATATCATAACATTTTTGAACTTCTTCAAAAGTACAGGTTCTCTGAAATGCATTACAGGGGAAAAAACTGTCTTAGACAATAATCGTTTTTCTTTCAGTTCTTGATTAAATTAGGAGCCAGGGCTGTTGGACTGGCAAGATGACCATGGAGTCAGGATTTTCAGAGGAGCCACAGGGGGTTCCGAAAAGTTTTAAAAACAGAAACTTGAAGTAACCAGTGGCTGTTAAAATGGTGACAAGAGCCATTTCTAGATTTCCTATTGTTCTCTTTTCTTCACAATTTAATGGTTCTCCTGAAGAGGATTTTTTTTTTTTTTTTGGTATTATTTTCATAATAGGGATAATGTAGTATACGCTTGGAAAGAAAGCCTTAATGAGGGTATCAGAGAGGAAACAAGTAAGAATCACCGAGCTAATGCAAGAATACCGATCAGTCCTCTGGAGGTTTAACAGTCTTTTAAGCAGCCTTTGCTGGACTTAAAACAGTCAAATGATAAGAGGTGAGATAATGAGTCACAGAGCAGTTAACAAGAGAAGGCAGACTTTAGGCAGTAAAAATAAAAAGGGGGAAATAAAAACAAAGAAGAAAAAAATTAAAATGTGTAAATTACACAATGACCTTTTGAAATGATGACATGCAGAGGCAGGTAAAATAAAAGATAATGTGATCCTGACAAATGGAAACCAAACCCCTATACCTCACA
>NW_006494612.1:15899146-15904711 GCF_000325575.1 Pteropus alecto | reverse complement strand
GGGATGGGATTTTATGGTGTTTATCAGCACACTGCTTATAGATACACAGCTAGAATTTTGCTAAGAGATTAGTGAAGTTTTATCACTTCCTTTCTCAGGAAGACTAAAATGAGTTTGAGGGTGTGAATGGAGACCAAGAGGCAGCAAACAGAAAATTCCCAAGGGGAAGGTGGTCTGGCATGAGAGAAGCTGAGCCCAGCAGAAAGGCTGGAGCTGTGCCTTGGTACAGGTGACACGGACATCACATTGCAAGATTTAGCCAGGCATTCTTACTTTTAAAATGTGATGCTTTCATAGATTTAAAATAACATGTTTAGTTTGTTAATGTTTTCCTCTTCTCCTGTTAAACCAAATATGTCCTCTATTTTCTCTAACCGCCTTTGAATGTGACTGCTTTCATTTAAGGGAGCTATTGAAGTGCTGACAGAATCCGTCTCTAGAGAGGGCTGCTACCTGCCTTCGACCAAGTTGAAGATAATAAAGAAAAGGAATTAACTCCTGAATTTCCAGAGAGTGCTGTATAAAACTATATACACTACTCCTCTTTCTTCCCCACTCTTCTACCTAAAACAAGAGTATCAGTATAGAGTGTGCTCCGAAGACCTAAAAACAGTTTCCCAAATTATGAATCTTTGGGCTAGATTTAGAATTAAGAGTTTGCTTTTCAAAAGCAAATAGGTCTTGAAGTTGCCAGGTAAACCCATCAATCACTTGTAGTTAATTTAGCAATCTCAAATGTCCCAAATATATTTCAGTTCCTTTATTGTTCAGTGTATCTGAATTATAACAAGAAATAAGTAAAATGATTACCATGAACGACTCTGTCTTTTAGGTCTGTTGCTTGAAAGAGAGAAAACAATCTTCCTCATGGGGAAATGTGGAAAATTCTAAGCCCTTTTATAATTTTTTAAAAGTTAATTCTAAGCCCTTTTATAATTTTTTAAAAGTTGATATTTTCGTGTAACAGCTGAAAAAAATAATTCTCAGTAAACAGACATTTTAAAAAATGATCCTTCCTTCCTTTCTGAATTCTTTATTAAGGAAGAACTATAGAGGCTGAGGGACAAAAACACATACAGCAGTTTCAAGTTCTGTTCTGGAGGTTTTTTGTTTGTTTTTTTGTTTGTTTGTTTTTTTAAAGTTAAGCATTTTAAACATTCCCCACCCCCCACCCATTTTTCCTTTGGGGAATGCCACAAAATGGTTTAATCATCTGGCTTTTGTATCTGACTCTTAGGGCAACTATAGCCTTTCTTATCATTCTGTCTCACCATGTGTCACTTTCCCAGAGAGCTATAGGATCAGGATAAGAAAAATTGTTTCTTTATGCTATAGATCTAACAAAACCACAGGCCACTCACAGCCCACCACATGAATGCCTAGCATTTAAAATCGACCTGAATTAAATGAGGCAGTTGATTATAAATGTTAGACACCCAATTTAGGAGCTGTGACTTAAAGAAAGAAACAACATGACTATGGATTGTTCGTTTTGTACGAGAGAAAAAATGTGATGTTATGAACAGAATAAAATATTTTCTAAAGAGTAAGTGAATTCCAATGACTGTGGTGATCCAAAACATCTTTATAAATGTGATATTATAAAATGGATATTAAAATGACATTTGCTTCAACATTTCTATCTCTGGAAAGAAGCACAACTCAATAAAAGACAAAGTATAAATTTTTATTCATATACAATGTTAGTTATTAAAATACTGCAAATAAGGCAGAGAAAATCAAATAGAAGGTTTTTTTCCCTCTTTAGGTAGGAAAATTTTGAAGTATGGGTAAGTAGATAATTCCTATATCCAGAAAATGATTGAGGTGTATTTGTTGATTGACATCTGTTTATAGTTACCTCAAAAGCCTTGTATATAAAGGTTCTGATATTGCTTTTTAGCTTAAGAAGCACGGTCAAATCAAGACCATTTGATTTATTATTTTCTGATAATGAAGGTTAGGAGTCTGGGCTCTCAAATGGCTAAGACAGAAGGCTGCTTCACAGAATGAACAATGAGTGCTGCTGGGATGACAGATTAGACTGATGTCCTAATAGAGAGGAAAGAACTTAACTGAGATGGCAAAAAATTGAGACTTGAGAAGAACTGGGTGGGAAGAAAAGCAGTGCAAAATCTTTTACAAGTGGGGTATGTGCATGTGAGATAGTGAGAGAATGTGTATATGTCTGTGGACTGGCAAGGGAAAAAAAGAAGCATCTTTGAGCACTTGAGATCTTACATACCCTTCCTCCAATATTTAAAAATAAAATAAAGAAATATTCATGTGGAATTCGAATGTGACAAAGTCCTCAATCATGAAAACGAGGACACACATTCCGTTGTCTTCTCGCCATGAATATTTCTTTGGAGGATAAGAACTTATGGAATCACAAAGTAAAATCTATTTTATAGAGAAAAGTGGAACAGCATTGTCAAAAAACAGAAAAGTGACAGAAAAAAAAAAAACTAAAGGAGATCATCACCATCAAACCGATATTACAAGAAATGTTAAAGGGACTTCCTTAAGAAAAAGAGAAAAAAAGATCAAAAGTATGAATAATAAAATGACAACAACTATATTCCTATTAATAATTACTTTAAATGTAAATGGACTAAATATTCCAATCAAAGGATATAGAGTGGTCGAATGAATAAGGGAACAAGACCCATATATGTGGTGCCTACAAGAGACTCACTTCGAATCAAAAGACACACACATACTGAAAGTAAAAGAATTTAAAATGTATTTCATGAAAATGAAAATCGAAAAAAGCTGGTGTAGGAATAGTAGGAATACTTATATCAGACAAAATAGACTTTAAAACAAAAACTATAACAAGAGTCAAAGGACTCAGCAATTCCACACTTCTGGGTATTTAGATGAAGAAATCCAAAATAATAATTCAACAAGATACATGCATCCTATGCTCATTGCAGCATTATTTACAATAGCCAAGATATGAAAGGAACCTAAGTGTCCATCTATAGACAAATGGATAAAGAGGTGGTACATATATATATTGGAATATTACTCAGCCATAAAAAGAATAAAGTCTTGCAATTTGTGACAACACAGATGGACCTAGAGGGTATTATGTTAAGTGAAGTGAGTCAGAGACAGACAAATACCATATAATTTCACTTATATGTGGAATCTAAAACAAAACAAAACAAAATAAATGAACAAACAAAACAGAAACAAACTCATAGATACAGAGAACATTTTGATGGTTGTGAGATGAGAGGGGAATTGGGGGGCTGGGTGAAAAAGGTGAAGGGATTAAGAAGTACAAATTGTTAGTTATAAAACAGACATAGGTATGTCAAGTACAACATAAGGAATATAGTTAATAATATCATAATAGCTACGTATGGTGTCAGATGGGTACTTGACTTATTGCAATGATTACTTTGTAAGTTATATAAATGTCTAATCACTATGTTGTACACCTGTGACTAATATATTGTATGTCAATTGTAAGTGAAAAATAAAAAATATTAAAAAAATAACATGAAAATGAACTGTATTGCTTCTTTTTCTTTTCCTTCTGCCTCGTTAACACCTGAGGTAACATAAGAAGTTGGCATAAAGTTTGAGACATGTGAAACACAAAGAGTGTTCTATACTTCAAATAAAAATACACCTCAAAGATGATGAAATATTCTCAATTATCTGTTTTCAATTCTTTTGCCTGAACTTTTAAAAATTTTAATTTAAAAAAAATTTAAATTAATTTTCAATTATAGTTGACATCCAATATTACAGTAGTTTCAGGTATACAACATAATGATTAGATATTTATATAGCTTGCAAAGCAATCCCCCCAATAAGTCTAGTTGCCCCCAAATTTTTAACCCCTCATTCTGTTAAATCTGTTTAAATGATATTTTGGATTGAGAATACTTAATAAGAAGAACTGATTTTGGAAAAGAATGTCATCTACAGCCTAGGTTTTCCTCATGTTAATATTCCACCATGCTGGCAACTGTGTCAGCAAATATTTAAGCAAGGGCTGCCTGTGTTTTTTCAGTCTCTGCAATATGGGCAATGTGTTCTCTTAAGTACAAAATCACTTGCAGGTGTCGGGGAACCTGAGCACTGAGGATCTGAAAGAATCTTTCATCAGAAACAGATAGTTATGTAGGCACTTAGAAAATACATGATTATGATTTTGTTAGTAAGAGAATGTGTGGGAAGGATAAGTTGCTGAAGATGATTAGGATTCAGAGGTTGATATGTTCGTGAGTAGAACTGGACACCACACTCCCAGGACTTCTCGTCCTTGTGACCGCTTTTACAAGGAAACTTTAGGTCCCCTTCCTCTCATTTTGGGCAAAAAAGTGAGATTCATCTTGACAACCTTGACAGTCCTAAGAGGTACTTTAAACAAGTGTTTTAGAGAAGGCTCTACAGTCTCCTGCAAGTCCAGAGTCTAAGGTTGCAACTGGCTCTTTATGGAAAGCTGGTACTATGGTGATAATATAAAATCTGCTAAGAACTCAATATATATATATTTTTAGACCTACAATACCTGGTCTTCCTAGGTGGTCTCCCATCCAAGTACTAATCAGGCCTGACCCTGCTTAGCTTCCAAGATCAGACGAGATCGGGAGTGTTCAGGATAGCATAGCTGTAGACTAGAGCTCAATTTTATATCTAAAAATTTTAAAAAATAAATGCCCATTATCTTAGTTGTGTCTTATAAAACATTCTGGCAAGGAAAGAAAAAGTTGAGGCAAAGTGCAGAATGCAAAATACACAAAATAGTAAATATCTAAATAGCTTGTAAAATTTTAATTTTTTTTAAGATGAGGAGCAGGATTGAGACAGTTTTTTAAAAACTCAAGATAGAATCAATTTTTTGGTTCTCAGAGTCCCCTAAAAAGGCCAATTTAAGAACCCCCTTTCAGGTCCTATAATGTCTGATCTAGAATTCAATTGGCACAGCGATAGTTAAATCCCACATTTACCACAAGTTTTTGGTAGTGCTATAATTTAATTTAAGAAGAATAAAAGGAACTCTTCAGTTTTTAGAGATCTGGGTGGTGGGTACACAACAGGAGGAACTTCTGCAAAGAAATTCAGTTATCTACTATGGAGACTGGGGAAGACTAGGCATTAATGTGTGTGCATGCTCATATTCTCCACGAGGCCTTCCACAGTATTTCAAAGAACGAATTAAGAGAAGTGTGACCTAATCTCAGCTTGAACCACTTTGGCGGGAATAAAGGCTGGAAAGATAATTTAATTGGCGAGACATAAGAGGATCCAGTGTGACTCTATGAAATGGTATCCAAGTCACACAGACGTCTTTCAGGACAGAAGTGCTGTGCAGCAGCTTGATAAAACCAGGCACTAATGTGAGCCAAGAAACAGCAACACACACATTTCCTTCTTGATTGTGGAGTCCTCCCTGTAAATGCAGTGAAATCACTAAGGGAGGCTTTAAATATTGTTGGACAAAATTGGCTGGGGTCTCAGCAAGTTATTCACTGAGACTCTCCACATAGGAAGGGAGCGGAGCAGGTATTTCTAGTGCAACATGCTTTGACTGCATTTTCC
>NW_006494612.1:15869131-15899104 GCF_000325575.1 Pteropus alecto | reverse complement strand
TATCCAATATTTATAAAAATAATAAGGATTGTAGTTTGTACTTATAGAGCAGCTTCCATCTGAGGAGCTTAGACTTTATTTCATTACTTTTTAAAATCTTATCTGGAGATTGGTTAAGTGGAAACTATACATTTACATTTTATCCCTAGTGGAACTTGATGAATATGCCAACATGTTGCAAGCATTTATGTAAATTAGTGATAAGTTCATTCAACATGCTGAATTTCACTGTAAAGTAATAAAAATCAAAAAAATAATTTTTTATTTTTTTTGCATTAACACTTAATTGATAGAATTTTCCTTAGTATGCTTTACTCCTTTCAACTTGATTTCTTCCTGCCTGTTCTGACTCCAGGGTAAACTAAATAAAAGAATCCATTTACAGTCAACTTTCAAGTGATAAGAAGCTATCTAGGAAGGCTCAGAGGTATTGACTCAAAGAAGTCTGATAAATACAGAAATAGATGGTTTAGTAGTCAAAGCAAAAACCTAAATACAGGTTTCTTACAGCAAGAAGGAGCAATAAAGCAAGGCAGTTCTCCCTCCCTTCCCGTATTTGAGTAATATATAGACTCCTTCTGAAGCATGGATTCTTAAGCATTTTTATCCCTCAAGGCTACTTTGGCAGTATGGTGTAGCTTATAGCCTTTCCTCAGAATAATTTTTTTAAATGCATAAAAATCAAACTCAGAGGCTTAGAGAGAAAATCAATTATATGCAATTACAGTAATCAAATATTTAAAAATCATAATATTTAGTATAGGTGCATCTTTATTAACACAGTAAATAATAAGATCTTGCATCAGATTGAGAACTTCTAAAATATCTGCCTGTTTTGTGGCGAATACAGTCACGTGCCGCAAAACAACGTTGTGGTCAACGATGGTCTGCATATATGAATGATGGTCCCATAAAATTATAATATTGAGATGAAAAATTACTGTTGTCTAGTAATGTCATAGCTATTGTAATATCATAGTGCAACGCGTTACTCATTTCTTTGTGATGATGCTGGTGTAAGCAAACCTACTGCCTGTCAGTCATGTAAAAGTACCACATATACAATATGTACAACACATAATGCTTAATAATGATAACAAGTGACTGCGTTACTAGTTTATGTATTTACTGTACTATACTTTTTACTGTCATTTCAGAGTGTACTCTTTCTACTTATTAAAATTGTTTGCTGTGAAACAGTATGTTGTGTTATGTAGGCAGTGGCCTCCTATATCTGGTGTTTACTGCATCGTTTTTTCTTGTGCTTAATTTAATCTTCTGTTGTTTTATAAATTTAGAGTAGTCTAAGTGTACAGTGTTTATAGAGTCTACAGTAGTGTACACTAATGTCCTAGGCTTTCACATTCACTCAGCACTCACTCACTGACTCACCCACAGCACTTCTAGATCTGTAAGCATCATTCATGGTAAGTGCCCTATACAGGTGTACCATTTTTTTCTTTATATTGTATTTTTTACTGTTCCTTTAAAATGTTTAGATATATTTAGATACACAAATGCTTACCATTGCGCTATAATTGTCTGCAGTATTCAGTACAGTAACATTCTGTACAGGTTTGTAGCATTGGAGGACTAGGCTATACCATAGAACCTAGATGTATATAGTAGGCTATACTATGTAAGTTTGTGCAAGTGCACTCTATGATGTTCACATAACACTAAAATCACCTAGCAAGGCATTTCTCAGAACAAATCACTGTGGTTAGGTGACACATGACTATATTCATTTTAGAAAGAAATGTTATATTTCAGTTAGAAGTCAGTAAAAGATATATTATTTTCTCATCTGTCTTCAAGAACCCCACATTAAGAACTTGTAAATTAAAAAATTATTTTCCTCAACCTTGAAAATAAATCCATAGATGTCTAGGGAACCAAAGGCTATAGTTTATGAAAAAAAGAGAGACACTTACATAAAGAATCCAAGGGTGTTAGAATTTGTGAAGGGCGATCATGTGACCAAAGCAAATCACTGATTTGGCCTCCTAAAGATTAGTATATAACAATTTCAACTGAGTTTGGCGTACTGTTATAAAATAGAAAGTGTTCAAACATTCAAGGGAAGCCAAATGTTTTTATCATTAAGATTTTTGTTAAAATATAGATTTTTTAAAAAATGAGTGATACATTTAAATATTAGAATTATTAAGAGGACTTTGACCATAATACTTTCCTATTACCAACAGAGCCAAAACCAAATTCCTCAGCAAGACAGTGAAGTCCAACCTAGATTTTCCAGTCATATATCTATCTACACTTTTTCCTACCCAAAGGGCATCAACTACTCCAGCTTTTGCAAATCACCCTTCTTCAATACTTAATGTTCCGGACAGATTGATTTTTCATTCTTTATCCAATATTTTCCTGACATTGGGGATATGTACAATTTATCCCTTTTATCTATTCTCCAATTCTACTGCACGAGTCCCATCCTTTGAAGCCAAATTGTATCTTTTTGTGGTATAGCTCATATCCCACTTCTCTCAGATATAAAACAACCAAACATCTAACCAACTAAGCCAACAAAGTACCATATTTATTATTGACCATATTTATCATAATCTTCCTTTGGAATTCACCATATTTATCATAAATTACTTTTAATCATACGCCTTTATGATTGTATTTTTTCTCTATCATGAGCTATGTTATGAGCTGAATTGTGTCCTCCCAAAATTCATATGTAGAAGTACTACCCTAGTACATCAGAATTTGAATGTATTTGGAATTAGGGACCTTATATAGATGATTAAGTTAAACTGAAGGCCTTAGGATGGGCCCTAATCCAATCTGCCTGGTGTCATAAGAAGATAAAATTTGGCTACACAAAGAGACACCAGGAATGCAAGTGCACAAAGTTAAGACTTTGTGTGGACATAGCAAGAAGGCAGCCATCTGCAAGCCAAGGAGAGACCTCAGGAGAAACCAAACCTGCTGACACTTTGATCTTGAACTTCTAGACTCCAGAACTGTGGGAAAATAAATTTCTGTTGTTTAAGCTACACAGTCTGTAGTATTTTGTTATGGCAGCCTCAATAAACTAATACAAACTATGAACTTTCTAAGTATAAAGCCAGAACTGTGGATACATACAGAGAGAGAGAGAGAGACAGACAGACAGACAGACAGACAGACAGACAGAGACAGAGACAGAGAGACAGAGACAGAGACAGAGATGAGTTGAATGACCCTGAAGTTGAGATAAGAAGATGCGTATCTGTACATTTTGCAGACATATACTCTCTTCTCATTTCTGTTTTTCCAGAATTCATGATGCCTTAGTCAAATGGATTTATAATAAAAAATGCTATAGAATTGATTAATGTAAAATTTTAACTCCCTTCAGATTTTTCCCATTTGTATTGCTAATGGATCTTATGTGATTATCATAACAAAGATAGATGTTGCATCATGCTAGTTTGATTAAAGTATATTGCATTTATAAATGAAAATGCTAAAATGAAAAGAGATTATGTTAGAGAATGTCGATTAAAGAAATTGAAGTAAGGGAGTGTTAAAATGTTTAAAAAATTATTCTCATAAGGTAATATGTATGAGAATTAAGGGACTATTTGGCATAAGAGGAAATGAAAGATACAAGGTAAGTGGTATAGAAATATGTAATATTATGCAAAAAACTGTCTGTGAAAGCTGATGAGTAAAAGCCTCTCGATGAGGGTCAGAAAGAGGTTATTAGAAAACAGATTAGTGGCATCTTTCTCATAGTGGCAGAGCACCTTAGACATAATAAGAAGCTAAGAAGAAATTCAGTACGAGGTAATTGAAAGTTGGTTATCATAAGAAATTTTGCTATTGTTATCAGCTTTTCTCATGATTAGACATACATAAAGGGTTAAATTAGAAAAAAAACCTTCTTGTATTGAACAGTACAACTCTTTTATCTTTACTGATAATACAGACGTGAGAGAAACAACTGAGGGCAAGACACTTCATTGATTGGCAATGTTTCATTCATTCATGCATGCAGTGACTATCTATTGAATACCTACTGTATGTTAAGAACCATCTTAAGTACTTGGATACAACAGTAAAAAAGGCAGAGAAAAAACTTTGGCTCATTCCCAACATATGTTGATAGTCCTCATTTGATTGAGTTTCATACAATCTTGGGAAGTGAATGAAGATTTTGGGGTGGCTGGGGTGGTTTGAACAATTTTTTTCTATTGCCAATGTGGAGAAGTAGCCTCAAACAGCTTTCTAAGATTGTCCTAAGCAGTGGCTCCTAATATGAACTCATTCTTATATTGGGCATATCATTCTTTACCTGATCCAGCTACAGAGAATATGTATTAACACCCAACTCCTAAACAACATCAGTACAATTTAGTGTCAGTCACAGTCAATTAACAGATTTCTATACACTGAGCTCCTGCAGACTTGAGTCCAATTTGGACAATCTTGAAGGCTCATCCTTTTCAATAAAGTAGTAGGAATCTGCCTCAATGAAAGCTGCCTGTTTCTAACAGGAAGGTCTCACTGTTAGCAGAATCAAGTAAGTGTTCCCTGTTCCCTTTTCTTTTTCCTGAGATTATGTAAAATAGCTCAAGGGCAGTGTCCTTTTTTAGTCCACACACCTAGTCTAGATTCACTTGCCTTTTTATGAGCTAATGAGGGCTCATAGATGAGATCATGTGTATTTTATCACTTCTCTGCTTGTAAATCTCTTCAGTAAGCATTATTTTACCTTTACTGTGGTGCACTAGTTGTGTAAATATTCATATATTCTTTAAATGAAACTGCTCTCATGGAATTTACATTCTAGTGTGGTAAATAGAAAATTAAAACATACATAAGTAAAATGTATGTTAAATAGTGATAAGTGCTAAGGAGGAAAATAAAGGAGATACAAGACGTGTGTGTGTGTGTGTGTGTGTGTGTGTGTGTGTGTGTGTGTGTGTGTCTGTTGATGTGGCAATAGTAGATAGGGTGTTTAGGGCAGACCTCATTGAAAAAGTGTCATGTGGGCAAAGACCTGAAGGAAGTAAAAAGAGAACTAAGGGGAATTTCTGTGAGAAGAATGAACATTCCAGGCACAGATCATTTAAAACACTAAATATTAAATTAATATTTTATGTCACATATTTATAGACTAGATTTTTTAGCAAATTTTTTAAATGAAAATAATTTTATAAACTTTTGGTAGAAATTGGGGATATAGAAAAATTTGCAGAATTTTTCTGACCTTACTTCTGACACTCTATTGTAACATCAGTAGCATTGTATTGGGCATATATTGACTACTTGATAAGTCCTTGATGAATGTATGAGTGAATAGATGACCAGCCACTGTGTGCCCAGCACTTCCTTGGTTGCTGCAGAGATGTCTTTTAGGAGTGAGATGCTGTACGTGCTCTCCCAGAGGAGAAGGACTAACACCAGGGATATGGCAAATAAAAAACAACCATGATGCAAGGCACAGTACAAGAGGGAAAAAAAAATGATCACTGTGTTAAGGGAGTGGGATATAACATATAACTTAAAAATTAGAAAAATTGTTTTTATAGTAGTTAACATTTAAAATCATATTAGGGATACTCTCCTGACACAGGAAAATAAACACAGTACCCTGGAGTGGAGAAAATACTAGAAAATATGAAGAAATACAAGATGTTCAATTTTACTGAAATAAAGAGTTTGAGTTAGAGAACAGAAAATGATAAACTGAGGAAATAGGTTTGAGCCATTTTACATAAGTCTTTGAATTCTGGGTTGAGGCATTTGTAGTTAATTCAACAGAAATGGGGAGCTATTCAACATTTTTGAAAAGAGAGAAAAATAAGCCAACTGAGCTGTAATTTAAGCAGAATTCTTTGTCAGGTTGGCTGCTGCAGGGGACAGAGAGATTAATCAGTGAGCCTCTTCCATGGATGTGAGGGAGGTACTGGAGCCTAATTAAGGGGTAGCTTCTGGAAGCTTTTGTTGTTAGCCAGAAAGTCAGAAGGGAGGCCAGCATGCAATGGTGGAGAGGGGGCATGTGTTGGGTGGAACTGCTGACAGCCATTTGGATACTTAGCAGTTAGAACTGGAGTCTAGAGCTGAGTTATTTTACAAAACATAAAAAAAAAAATCAGCCTTGTTATAACACACTGGTAACACAACAAATGAAATTTTGGAATATTACCCAAATGTTCCTTTACCAGTTTAACTTACTGAACTGGAATGCCTACAATAAGAAATTCACAGGCTGTAGGTATTCGCACTTTGTTCTCTTTCATATTTTTCTATCTTCCCTTAACAAAGAGGATTTCATAAAGCAACAATACCTTATTTGTTAAAAACAATAAATACAGTATCGACAATCATATCGAAGTGTGGGTTATTTTATGCTTAATCTCAATAACATTTAAATTTAATCTCATGTTATTTAAAACCATTTGGGCCCATTTAATTTTGTGTGCTGGCAAATTTTATATTTCCAAGATAAGACATCACTCCTCATCAGATTAGCTCACTTCTGGATAATCCTAGATAAATTTGTATGCCCCAGGACGCTCTACCTCCATGGGAACAATTATCTTTTAATGACTACATTCTGTCATGCTTTACTGCTTTGGAAAATGTAACACGTGTCCTAGAGAAGCATGTTTTAATTCTACAGACATGCATCAATGTATAGTTTGGTCTAAACTTAAATGAAACATCCTATATTTGACATACTCTTGTCACAGATGAACTACAATTTTCTAAACCAGGATATACCTGGTTTAATTTCTGATCATGTTTAGTTGAATAAAATGTAAATGGTAGTTTGTGAATCTTTCACATGGTACATGCATCTTGGAAATCTGGGAAAGAAATGGGAACAGGGATACCAGCACATAACAATATGAATCAATTTATGATTGTGTCAGGAATGTTGAGGTCTGCAGAGTCAAATAATGAGAAGGCAATTTAAGTCTCTAAATGACCAGATGAATCTATACTCTGTTCAACAAAATGAAATGCAGGAACAACATATGTGGAAAATGAGAGGAAGATCACATTGGGGGCCAGATAAATAAATGATGTTTCAAATACAGATTTTAAAGTGATTAAGAGATGAAATGACCTCTAAAACAAAATTACAATTTATTAGCAGAAGAGTTGTTCTTTGCTAATAAAAAGGAAGAGGGTAGAAGGAATATTTTTTAAAAGGCTACAAATAGAAATGTACAGTTCTAAAAAAAAGTTACTAAAATTTTCTTCATACTGATGTTATATAAACTATAGATGCAAAGTAGGAAAAAAATGAAGCAAATAATTTTTGAACATGTGTGGAGAAAGACTGAAAATTATATGAGAGCCATATTAAATAGTAAAAAAGTAAATATTTTAAAACACTTAAACATGTTTTGCAGCCAAAGATCAAAGAAATACAAATAAATAAGATTTATTTTTATGATATGAAAAGAACCAAAGATGAAGATAAGGAAAGGTTTTTGATATCTGAAAATCAACAGCGCTCATGGGTTAATCAATGCCACCTCTCTATAATCTGCTATGAATTCCATCAGTCTACTTGATTTTCTTTACTGTAAATTGCCTTTCCTCCATTTAAATATTCTTTTAGTAGTCACTGGTATAGAGGACTAGTACTCTTGAGTTTGGGCATTTGCAGAAACTGATCATAGTGAGATAGAAAAATCCTAAATAGTAATCTTTTTCCCTTTTCCAAAGATAGCACAAACGAATTTATTCCAGCTTCTTTAAAAAGCCGTGTTAAAACAGAAGATACCTTTCCTCAAACTACTGCCTCAGTCTCACACATAAGAATGAAGAAGTGGCCTCAGGTGACCAGCCCTGGCTTTTAGTTATTCTGGGTTTATCCAGGACCTTTGGGATAAAACAAGGTGGAAAATCTTGGGTAACATGCCTGAACCATAACTTCCTTTGCTTCCCTGCTTATTAATCAATCAGTCAATTAATTAATTTTATTTAAAAATATATTTTTTTGTAATGAGTACATTGAAGGAAAAGCACAAAATGAGTTTATGGAAACTAAGATAATCTACCAAATGTGTTAGCATTGAATGTGGATATTCATTCATTCAGTCATTCATTCAATAAATATATATGTGCCAGACATTGGCTGAGGTATCAGGGTATGCAATGGCAGAAAAACACAATCTTTACCAGAATGCATTTCAAAAAGGATGGAAGATCAAACCTTATTTAATATTTTATTTTCATTTTTTATCCCCACCATTTATTTAGTGACCAGGAGATAAGAGATTTTGAATAAATTCTATTTTAATAAAATAAAGAATGTGATAAAAATAAAACGAGACAAGGAATTTAGTGTAGCAATTAGTTCAGTTTGCTGGTAGCAATCTTCAGAACTGTGTTTATTATACTGTTTTATATTAACTACGTTTACAACCATAAATATTGACTGAAGTCATCCCAAATGACTTCACGTTTCCAAGGTTCTCAGGCAAACCTCTGAATTTTTGCAGTGTGCAACTGCAAACTCAGTTAATTGGAATCTGCTAGTGATGCAGGTGCATAGTAGAAACAATTGAACAAGCGTTTTGAAAATTAAGCCTTTGAGGACATTACTGAAAGAGTCATGGAAATTAGAGCTCAGAAAGATCTGATTGTGCTATGTAATTCATCCCTTGAGGGCTGATATGCGATTGTCTTTTACAGCCTATTTTTCCATATATTTTCCTACCTGAAGTTTGAATGACTCGAACAAAAGGGTTTCTAATACTTCCATTGGGAAAATATTATAAAAGACCTCATTATTAAGATGTGTTTCCTGATATACATCTTGAATTTTTCTTTGCTTAATTTCACCCCATTAACCCCAATTACACCTCCCTGGGGCAACAATAAACAATTTCAGCTTCTCCTCTGAAGTTGCACTCTTCAGAGAGTCCTTATTCCTTCCTGGCATGATATACGAAGTCCAGCTGTGCACCTTGGCTCCTTTACTCTGTTCACGAGCCAGTTGTGGCCTTCTAATCCCTTTTATTTTCTTTCTTTGAATGCCTTCTAATCTCTAGGAATTTTGACTGGATATAAATCCTCATATGCTTTGCACCCATTGTGGTTCGTGCACACAAATTCTGATCACATAATAAGCCATTTTTCTCTAGGTTGAACTGGTAATAGAAGTGTGAAAAAAACCTTGGTGTAAATGGCATGCATGAAGAGCTAAACTGACAGAAATCACATTCTTGTTAGGATTTTCATCTTTCTGATACAATTTTGTGCTAAAGAGATTATCTTAGGAGGTTGTGTCTGCAGTACTGTTATTGTACTGGTTGATTTATAATCAGAGTGTACATTTTAGCAAAGCTGCATCCTTCATTCAGAAAGAGATTTTGCTCTACAGACAAGGTGACATGAAACACTTGCCTTTTTAAAAGAGGATTAGAGACTTTTACATTCTAAAGCCCATTTTGGTACAATTACTAACATGAAACTGGTTTTCAATTTCATCTAAGAAAGATCTCTTAGGAGATATCCAGCTTAATTAATTGGGAAATGATGAGTTCAACAGAATCTCACATAGATAGAATGTGTCTTCCTGTAAAGACCCTCACCTCACCTGACCTCTTCAGTGAAAACTGACTAAAGAAAGGGTTTAAAAATTATGGCCAAACATGGGCATTAAGAGCCAAGAGGACAAGAACTAGAGAGAAGAGTAATAAAAAATTTGGATATTTCTTGTTTATTTTGATTATGCATCATCTATGTGATACTTGAAATATTTTAGCATATGTCAGAATTCATTTCATAAGTACATTTTCATAAATATAATTTATTTCACAAATAGAATCAATTCATTTCATGAGCAGAATTCACTTCTACCTTCATAGAATATGTGCTTAGATATGTATTCTTTAACTTCTTGTTGTATAAATAGCATAGGAACGTGTGGATGTGCTCCACTGACCTCATCAAAACTATAGACAAGCTCTGTCAAGCAGTCATTAAGTAGTAGTCAGATAATTGTGAGATTGTTTCTCTATAAAATTGTTACAAATCCTTATACTCCCCAAACATACAAGCATGTATGCCTATACATGTGAATGCATACACATATCAATATGTCATTATGATAACCAGAAAGTTTGATCATCTTCAGAATGGAGAAAATAATAAGGAATAGATGAGACTAAAAACGAAGATAAAAATAAAAGAAAACCTGAAAGAAAGAAAATACACTGGGAAGAAAAGAAGCAAATAACTTTTCTCCCATTACTTTCCACTTTTTACTTAATGTTTGGAGTATGTTTTAGAGAATTGCAGAATTAAGAGCTTTGGATAAATGTGAAGAGCAAGAAGGAAAATATGTCTAAAATATTAAGATTTAATGAATATTCTGGAATAATAACTTCAGGTGAGGTTAATCACAACACTCTGCCAAGAGTGATATCTGAGCTTCCCCTTCTATATTCCCTTCTGTAATTAGAAGAGAAGTGAAGAAGTGAACCATCTAGTGGAGTTGTGACCTCTACTGTCTTTTGATTGAAAAATGGGAGTTGAAAAACAAAGCTACACAACATTTGCAGAAGCAATAATTTTTCTGCAATATGGACACTTCTGCATATATGTTCATATGAAGCCAAATTTAAATCTCTATTTTTTAACCCAAATATTCCTTTACACCTAAAGATTTGGGCATATATCTACTCTACCTCAGCCAAAGGCTTGCTAGGTTCAATTAGCATGTCAATAGACCAGCTGCGGTGCACTATGATGGACAGATTCCATGAAGGAATTCACCTATCCATGCCTATCTTGTTTTTCAAGAAACTTTTCTAACTCATCCTTCCTGAAATTTATACTTAGGTTCCCACCGATCAAGAGGGCTTTAAAGTTCTTTGTGGCTTGACTCAACTTTAGACACACTTCTTCTAGACTCTTTACCCCTGACCTTTCTTTTCTTAGAACACTTATTTTAGAAAGCTTGTATTTGTAAATTCTTTCTCTGCTCTTTGGGATGTAAATCTTTTTAAAAGCTTCTTGCCAGTTTTACAATCCAGGAATGTCTTTCTTAAGGTCTCGAGAGCCATTCCTTTGAAATGTAATCATCAAGGAAGAGAGGAGCCCTATCTCCTAGTTTCTGTGGGAAGATAGCTGCTTAACTTTTTTAGGCACCTTCTTCCAAATTGTAAAACTATCTTCTGTCAGGAAGATACTAGACAGTTCATTTTTCATTTGGGTGAGACCAATTAGCAAACACAGGTAGCTTTGACACTATCATGTTTCCAAATACTTCTCATAGTGTTACATCAGTGGTTGAAACTTTCCTGCGTACATATTTGGTTTTCTAAGAATCAGTCCTGTCTATCTAGAAACTTGAACTATTAGATTTTTTTAAATCATAGTATCTTTTTGATCACTGTCAAATTGCACTGAACACCCACTATGTATTGAACACAGAGACTTGCCTGAATGAAGCTAACAAAGAAATGAAAGACATAGCATTTTTTTTAGAAATTTATTAAGTTTCTAAATTTACAGAGATAAATGTGAACACACAGACACTGCCATTTAGTAGGCGAGACAGCTAAAGAGATAAAGAGATATAATGATCCACAGTCAGAACGGTATGCTTACAGGATAAGTATACTTAATTTAAATTCAGCATATATTTATTAAGTATTTACTATGTGTTAGTTACTATGGGGGTTCTACATTAATTCTTCCATCCATCCATCTTTGTATCCATTCAAATCTTTTATAAATGACTAATCCATACTTTTTGTTAAGTGGTAATAGATAAAATAATAAATAGGACATTCCTGTACTCAAGAAGTTCATAATGTACTAGAGGGCACAGATGGGTGACATTACCCCTAAACTCTGGTAGTACCAAATAAACACTATCATGGAAGAGCCAAGACTTGAGCTTAACTATAATGACAGGTTGGGGATGACTTAAAAGTAGAGGTAGTGAGCTAAGGCCTAAAGGAATAATGAGGTTCTCTAGGGCAAAAGAATAACATTTAGTTAAGATCTATTATACGACAGACATTATGTTATATGCTTTTATGTATATTATTTCAAAGCCTCAAAACATCCCTGCAAAGTAGATTTTACTAGCCCCATTTTACTCCCCAGGCCAAGGAGGCATCTGGCAGCTTCAGGTTAGTGGGTGGCAGAGTGACTAATTCAAATTCAAATCAAAGTGGCTTCCAACTTTATTCTATTTCTATTACACCACATGTCTCCAAAGAGAAGGGCAGAAGAAGTTTCATCCAGGTAGAAAGAAGAGCATGTGAAAAGAGAAGCTTAAAATGGCACAGAATTTTACAAACATTTTGGTATACTGTAGGTGATGAGTAGGAAATTGTGAAGAATGGGGCTGTACAGTAGGGTGTGCCTAAATTATGAAGAATCAGATTTGCTAGACAAAATAAATCGGATTTTATAGTGTGAAATTAGATCTACAATAAAGAATCTTGGGCAGAGGAAAAGGGTATGAGTTAATTTTGGTAGCTATCTGGTGGCTGCATTGGAACTGGAAGAGTATCTGGGAAACCATCCAACACTTCAGGTGTGCAAAGATGAACACAGCAAAGAGCCTACCATAAAAGCTTCTAGAATCTTATTGAGAATCCGTGTATAAAGAAACTCTTATCCAAGGATGTAAAGTTAATGACATAAATTTTTAATTTTCTTTTTTATTCAGCACAAATTCATGAATCTTTTTGTTGTAGGAGGAAGAGTCAGGCTCCTGAATATGTCACTTTCTATCCCGTAGAACTGGTGAACATGTTACGTGCCTAAAGGATCTTTGCAGTTATGATTAAAGTTACAGATCTTGAGATGGCGAAAGTAGCCTATATTATTGTGGTGGGGCCAGTTTTAATCGCATGAGACCTTGAAAGCAGAGAACCTTTCTAAGTGAGGGTCAGAAAGATGTCACATGAGGATTCCACTCACCATTGCTGGATTTGAAGATGGAGGAAGAAGGTCACAAGCCAAGAGAATTGGTGACCTTTAGAAGCTGGGAACAAAGAAATGGGGACCTCATGCAACCTCAAAGAAGTGAATTGTTCCAAAAACCTGGATGAGGAAAGACATAAATTCTCCCCTAGAACCTCAAGAAAAGAATGCAGCCCTGACGACACTATGATTTCAGCTCAGTGAGACCGTGTTGGATTTCTGACCTGCAGAAGTTGTGAGATAATATATCTTTGTTGCTTTAAAACCATTATATGGTAATTTGTTCCTGCAGTAATAGAAAACTAATACCTTGTACACTAATGTCAGAGCTGAAATAAGCAGTAAGTGGCACCAAGAAAAGATTTAATAAATATTTTCACAGATACCCAAATGGGGAAAATAGAGAAACCCAAAAATAAAGGTACAGGACTCCATGACTTTTATGATATCTGAATAGCAAGAACCTAGAAGCTATGTTTATGCTTTATTCGGGAATCTTTAAAAAGAAGAGAGAAGAGAATGGAAGCTACTCTAGGTGTTAGAAGGGTGCCCATAGATGTTGGCAGAAATGCTTCTGTTCCTTTGTGCTTCATTCATTTATTCATTCATTCACTCATTCATTCACTCATTTATTTAATTAATACTTGCTGAGCATCTCTGAATGTCAGGTGCTGGCTGACCCTTACAGAACTCCCAGTTAAATGGGGGTGTATAGAACTATAAATAGTTACAGTATAGAAAAAGCTGAGATAAGTGTTTACAGGATGACTATTGACCACAGTGCTTTTCTAAAGTAGTTGTCTGGAAGTCGTGTGTTAATTGTCTGTGATGATAATGTACAGAATTAAATGTTAATAAACCATATAGTAAATTGAGAATGATTTTATGTCTGTTGAATCTAATATCAAAATGGGCTTATTTTTATGTTTTTAAAATTTATTTTTTGTAGTAATTTATTTTTCCTATACTTTATGAAAAATCCACTGTGATGGATTAGGGGGAAAAAAAAGATAGTTTGGGAAGCACTGGTCTAACACTTAAAAGAGGTGTCAAGACTAGACTGGGTAGAAATAGGGGGAAAGAAGGGAAGCCAAGGGTGTTCTGTCTCAGCTACTGCTTTGGCCTGAGCTCTTTATATTTTCACGAGGCCACATTAGGGAATATATAAGGAATAGTTTTGCAGAAGCAATGCCTTTCCTCTGTTTGCACATAGCCCCTCCCTTCCTTTATTTTTCCTGTTGGCCCAGTTCTTTGAAGGAACTTTTCATTTGGCAAAAATTTATGCAGCTATTCATCCTAACAAATAAAGATGGTGAAATGATTCCTGTTTCAGCAACACCCACACACTAGCTGTGAGCATGTTTTCCTCTTTGCCCTCTGTGCTAGGAGCTCATGCTAATTTTCCTGGCACTTTTACAGCTCTAGCTTCAGCATAACTTCTATCCTTCACACTAAGCTGTTCTCCGATAAGGTGCAGCTGGGGAAATCTACCACTCTCTGGATCAGTCAGGTTTTCACATCAGTTAAGTTAATTGACAAAAGGCTTAACATATTTCTTAATTATAGCGGCAAAGTCATTAATGGGAGAATCCCCCAAATCACAGAAAAATAGTGTTTTCTGATTAACTGGTTATGAAAATAGCACAATGAAAATGCGACACACAACTTGATGGAATTCTAAGAAGTGAGAAAGGCCCGATGGAGGTCAGAGATCAGGGAACATGTATTCCTCCAGCTCTGACCTTATGCAGCATCTCTTTACTTTTGTCCTACAAATCTTATGGGGCTCTTACTTTAAAAAATAAAAATTATCTTTTAAATTTAATATTATTATAAATAGATATAAAGTATAGAGGGGAATGGCCAGTGAGTTGTGGTTTGCTAAAAATGCCTATTAGGCTTTATGCATATGTGATAACTTCTTTTGATGCTGATACTTCAGGTTGTCTTTGTTTTCTTTGGATATCACATGGTTAGTTATACATTGTAGCTTCATAGAATTATAAAAGTGAAAGTGAACTTAGGGGGTGATCTAGTTCAATATTTTTTTGTTATAAATGAGAAAATCTTATGGATAAGAAAGCTGAGACTCAATGAGATTCAATGACAGCTTATTAATGGTAGAACCAAGTCTAAAAATTTTCCTATTTCTTAGCCTTGAAAATTTTCTTTGTGTGATTATAAAAGTAATAAATACTCATTGCAGAAAACTTGAGACATACAAAAGATATAAAAATAAATTAAAATCCTGCATAATTCCACTGTTCAGAGATAAGCATTCTTAATAATTTCTCACCGTATACAGATATAGATACACATTTTCTCTCTAAAATTGAGATTTAATTGGATAGTTTGGTATCTTCCACTTTTATTCAACATTATGTCAAAAGCTTTTTTTGCATAAAAAATTTTTCTAGGCTGTTTTTTAAATAGTTGAGGAATATTATTTGTCAGCGTGGTCCAGTATGTATAAGTATCTTTGGTCAATTGGCGAAGGGGAAACTTTTAGCTCCTTGTACTTTTTAAACTACTCTGTTTTACTTTTCCTTTGTCTTTTTTTCCCATTTTTGATCATATCATTCTTTTTCAGTGATCCATAAATGTTCTTTACCTATTAACACTAATTCTCTTTTCTCTACCTTCATAAATAGAGTATTAGAACATTATAATTTTTATTATAATTCAGGGTCATCATTTTGAATTTTAGCTCTCATCATGGGCTGTATTATGAGTTAAATAACTAGCTGAGATCACACAAGGGTAAGAGATAGACCTGCCATTGACAAATAAGTGTGTCATACCAAAACCTAGCTCTTTCTAACTACATCGCACTGCTTTTCTGTATGGCTGAGATCTAAAAAGTAGGGTGTATACCTAAATTGTTAGACAGGTAATGAGAGTTTTACAATATAACTGGTAAACCATACTGACAAGGAGTAACTAGTAAATCAATATTTCATATCTCTGACTTTTCATTTTTATGTCTGGAACCAAAAACATCCCCATACTGTTCATTCTTGAGATTGGCATTCAGTTAATAACTCTTAACATTTTTTTTTTTTCCATTTACACCATAGGATGACTTAAGATTAGTGAAAAACTTAATAATATATTTATTATTATTATTTTGATAACTGGACAGTCTTATAGAAAGAGAATATTTACAAGAATTTGTGCGCTAATTATTTGTCTGACCTTTGGAACATAGCACTGTCTAGATAAACAATATACAGAATACAATCAAGAAATGACAGTAACATTTATATTCTTTTGAGACATGATGTTTTTCTTATTTCAGTATCTATGACTGTTAGAAATTTTATATTTAGTCACATATCTCAGTAAATATTTATGAAAATAATGTCTAAAAAAAGATGCGCAAAATAATTTGAAAATTTGTAATATTATCAGATGTTTTATTCTATAGCAACTTTTGTTTTGAAAAATAAAGACAATTTAAAACTTATTACAGATTCATATTTCAAAATATAAGATTTTAAGAAAATTCCGGTACCCATAAAATTTCTAGTAATGGGAAATATCATCACTATTAGGTTCACTTTTAATTATCTCAGAAATTCTGTCACATTAAATGTTAAAATCTCACCAGGTATTGGACAAATTGAATGCCTCTAAGTGTTTGTACATCTACTCTGATACATTCATTTCTTAAGCCTTTTTGAAAAATCATCTTTAACTTTAAGTATGTGAGTATATTTACATATTTTGTCATTCACTTTCCCATTTTGATCAAGTTTCGGTTAAATACCTTCCTTTGGGAACTGGCCATAGCTTTTGCAGTAACTGAACATTTTACAGTATCCTGCATTAGACTAATTTATCTTCTCTACTATAGTATTAGGTGGCTGAATAAGATTAATTGGGAAAAAATCAGAAAAGAATCAAGCCAAGCAATTTACGGGCTGGCAGAATCTGTTAATTGTGTGAGACATTTGCCCTTTACTGGAAAATGGAGTCATGTAGCCAAGGATGACATCTCTCTGTTTGAACTTTACCATCTTAAGGACACTTCTTGGAAAACATTTTAGTTTTATGCTTCTAAATGGATAGCATCTATCTCTTTAGTGCTGATAAGAAAGTGCTGATAGATGTGTTGGAAAACATCTCTGCTAAATCAGTGTATTTCACAATCATGACCATTGTTAATTTTGTAGAAAGGATTTGCTTCATCATTTAATCAATAGATGGGGCTCTTATGTGACCCCAAATGCACAAAATCAAACAGATGCAATGTTATTTAATTTCAAAGTGGTTGGGAATTAATTTCCAAATTATAAGCTTTCTGGAAATGCCTGATGGTGACTATATGGGTATCAAGTAAAGTGTGCCTCACCCCCAACTTTGAGAGAAAATAGAAAATAAATAAATGCAGACCTATTAATTTTTTTTGACAGAGTAGCAGAGAAAATTTGGGAAGTCACAGGTTCAATCAAAGACGTTAGAATGAAATATGAAGGAGGCATTATTACAATAAAAGTTACACATAATCACTACCTTAAGTGATCCAGATGATCTTCTTGTAATCCAGATCCACCCTACTCCCTACCAAATAAATAAAAGGTCAAAGAGTAAAAACTCATCTATATTCCTCCATAAGCCTATAAATCAGAAGAAGATATGTGCAGTGGAACAAAAATATCATTCTGGTTTATCCCTATAGTAGTGAGAGATGTTTCAGGCTACCCAGTTTTAATTCTATAAGCCATTAATCAAAATAACCATTGTTTTCTGTTTCCAAACTCATCCTCAAGGAAAATAAAGCAAAGAAATTTGTTCTTACTATTATTTGCTTTTCAATGTAGATTCTTCTAATAATGTTTCTGATAAAACCAGCTGCTTACTATTATCTTATCTGCTGGGTAGTTTTACTTTTCATAATAAATTAATATATCAATCACTATTAACATTTTTATAAAATAATATAGTACTATTGGTTCTGCAACAAACTCTTTGGCTGTGGTCTATGTCAATAAATTTAATGAGTCTCCTGGCCCTGATTTTCTCTGGCAAACTTGGATGTCTGGGAACATTGAAGGTGAACAAAAAGGTGGATTGTGATGATAACAGATGATATCCCTTGTTTGGGTTGAGGAGCAGTGAACTTAGCAACAATACTTCTAACTTCTATAATTTCAACACTGCCTCTAAGGGTCATGGACTTCATAGAGTGGGAGAAACAGGAAAGAGGGAAGAAGCAGCTGCCTAAATCTTTACACATATACACCATTTCAAATGATGAAATAAATGCGGAGGCAGAGATTTTAACTCATTGCACACGTAACATTCTCAACTCTTAAATAATTCATCATCAATATGTAGAACACGCTGAGGACTTGTGAAATTCAAAGTTTTACTTGTGTAGTGGTTTATCGAACCTCGCAAAAATCTTCTGGGCAGGTGCTCTCTGTTTTCACATACTAGGGTGTAGAGGTTTAGACAGGTTAAATAATTTGTCAAGGTCACATGGCTAGTAAGGGGTAGAGACATGGTTTGTCCCAGTAGATCTGACACCAGAGTCTATACTTTCAGCCACTATGCTCCACCTCTATGATGCTGCAGTGTCTATTTATTGATGGCCTACAGTGCACCGGGCACAATGCAAGATGCCAAGCATGAAGCAGTGAACAGGACTGACAAGATCTCTTCTCTTGGGGGCTCAGCCTAATACTTCTGAATTCTGAAGGAAATAATTTTTGAATGAATTATAATTTTAATGTTTTGATCATGTTATGTGATAAAATCTCCATCGTAGTTTTTGAAAGGAATAGCCCTGTGCTTTTAAAATCTGACCACCTTCCAGAAAGCACAGCTTCCTCACACACAATGCCTGGGCTGGGGTGCTATCCTGGCTGAGGGTGGAGTGGGTGAAAGGCACTCGCTAGGGATCTTCAGTGAAAGGTGCTAGTGAAGGAGTTTCCTGAACACTGGTGTGTTTGTGATAGAAAAAGTCAGGTTAAAGCAATCTACCTAAATCGTAATATCAGAATGAAAGGTACATGTGACCCAGAGAAGATATTGTTTGCTGCATTTTATTAGGTAGCTATAGCCTGGAGTATGAGAAGTGACGAGTCAATGAGGGCAACATCTCAGCCTTGACATTGACCCTGTGGGAGTATGAGCACCCTACCTTTAATGTTGACTTGCTGGATGACACCAGACAAGTCAATGAATTTCTTTAGGCCTCTGCTCTTCCCTGATAAAGTTAAACTTGTACCAGTTACCTATTAACTGACTCAACTTGCTTATTATAAAATATTTGTTTTTATGATTTGTATTCTAAGGAGGATCAAAGTGGCTTACATGTTAAAATACATGTGAGCTAGGACAATAAAAAAGACCAAAAGGCACATAAATAGAGTAGGCTCTAATGGATTAGTGAAATTAATTATAAAGCAGTTTGCCTTTGCAAATTACAAAATAAGGGTACAATACAGAATCATAATGACAATAAATAATAACAATTGCTGTCTTCAGCTGCTTTTGCCCTGAGGTTCAATGGAAGCTCAACTTCTTATTTTCTATTCCCACCTGACAGTGTTTCTGGTCAGATATAAGCACGCATTGTGTTTCTATCTGAAGGGCCTCGTATTTTGATAGCGGAATAGGCAGAGCCTGCGTAGTGTTGTATTTGTGATTCATGCTGGAATTGTTTTCAGCATTCATCTCTAATAGATAAAAATTCTGAGTTATAGTTCTTATAAAATCAGGGAACAATTTCTACTAGATTTCTAGTTTCAAATAAATTTTAATGGAAAAAAATTGAGTCATTATCTTTTAATATTCAATCTCATGGATCTAAATAATATCTAAATGCTAATGAATCCCAGATTTCTATTTCTAGCCCTGATCTCTCCACTGAGCTCAGATTAATGTGTCCACCTGCCTGCTCTGTATCTCTGCTTGATGGTATAGCAGATATCTAGCTTGATATGTTCACAACAGAATTATGATTTTCTTCTTTTGACTCTGCTCCTTCTTATCTTCCCCATCTCAATAAATAGCATCACTATTCAACTATGGTCCATTTAGGAGTTATTCGTGACTTCTTGCCTTTTCATGTGCATATTTTTGGCAGATCCCGAAATATATCCAGAATCTGGACATTTTTTGCCACCTCTTCTGCTCTACCACTCTAGTCTAAAGGCGCCATTTGTTTGTTTGTTTGTTTGTTTGTTTGTTTTCCTTCCCCTCAGCTAAATTACTTTAATTGCATCCAAACTGGTCTCTCTATAGAATTTCACTCTTGACTTCTAATAATCAATTCTTTGCACTTGGTTCAAAATCTTTAAAAACCTTCCTATTATATAATTAGATCAAATCCAAAGTCTTTATCACAGCCTTCACTGTCCCACTGGATATGGCTTCTTCAAATTTATCTTCTACTAAGCTCCTTCTCGCTAATTCCTCTTCACAGACACTTGCAGTTTCTTGAGAATGGCAAACTTGTTGCCACCTTAGGACTTTACTCTTGGTTTCCCTTTAGCTTGGAATTTTCCTTCCATAGATATTAACATGGTTCGCCTTGTCACTTCATTCAGTCCCTGCTCGATGTCATCAGACATGCCCTCCCTGCCCATTCAGATCTAAATAGCTCCTCCCACAATTTTTCTTCTGTTTCTATACATTGCTCTATTTTTCTTCATAGTACCTGTTCTACCTGACATTATATTATGGATATGTTTATTTTCTGTCTCCTTCATTGGAATGTGGGCTCCAGGAGGGTAAAGTCTTTGTCTGTGTTGTTCTCTAACGTATTCTCTGGACCGCAAGCAGTGATTGATACTTAGTAGGCACTCAGCGAATATATCTTGAAATAAATAAATAGATACATATAAATCGTCTGAGTGTAGATTATGTGGGCTATGAATTAACTGTGTCTTCACTATTGGCTCCTTACCATTACTCTTCCTTTCCTAGTTATTATAATACTTAACTTGCACATTTCAGTCACAAGAATGAGAGGACGGAAAGGAAAAAAGAGGGCAACCAATCTTTTTTTTTTTGGATAGGAACTTTTAAGGGGACACTAGAGGAATTGCAATTGACTTCCATGTACAAATGGAAGCACCAGCCATTAACCAAGTGCCTCTCTAGGCCCCTTTGACTCAGACAAAACAAATCTGGTGCGGTGCCCCTAAGATCACAGAGAACTAATATCTTCCCCATGCTTTCCTTGCCACCCTGAACAATCTCTCTTCTATCCACTTTTCTCCTGCTGGAACACGTTGATTTTGAGGGAGCTACTCAGACATCATGAAGTCTCTTTAGGAGAGACCTAACTATCTTGTATATAGGCAGCAGGAACATATAGACTCATTTTTGAATCATGAAGTGTTTTTTGCTGCCCTACGCAGCAGGTTGCTTGAAGTGCTCACTCTTTGATTTCATTTACGACCTTTGAACATATCATAAGCTGAACTCATCTTCAAGATGCGTATTGTGCCTCTTGATCTCCTTTCATGCTCTCAACGCAGTCAACTAGACTACATGCCTTCCAGCTCCCCCTATCACCCCAAAGACACGCTATAGTGACAACAGAATGTGTAGTCCTGAGCTGGCCCCAACCATTACTAGTAATGTCTCTCAATGATGACAGAATGGAAGGGCCACTGGCTGCAATGTCTCATAAGCCATCACTGTAAGTGAAGGATGATGCACAGAGGCACACACACACACAAGGAAGAAAACGGTCTCTAACCTGCCTATTACTGAATTTTGCCTATGCCAATCTTGGCTGCCATTTCCTCAAGAATCAAAATCTGGAAATGTGATCATTATTTTTTTCAATAATTATTTTTGTAATCATAAGCATTATGAAGAAATAACAATTTAAGAGAAAGTATTAAGTAAACTAGATAGAAAACCAGGAGTTACTAAATAAACATAGCTTTGACTTAGAACTCTTGGGGAATAATTGAGGGAAATAATTTATTAAAAATAAAGAAATAATAATCATTAATGTGTGTAATACATTACAAGTTGCACATCATTTTCTCATATGCTTTCTCTTTTAGCTCTTATAACAATGCTATAACAGAGATTTGGAGCTCTATTTTATGATGAAGAAAATGAGATCGAAAGAGATTAAGTGATTATCTCCAAATGACTCTCAGAAACAGGACCCTAACCAAGGTCATCTGGTAATTGCTCTTCATAGCTGTACAGTCTAGGTGAAGAGAAGTTGCATGCATGCTAAACAATTCATGATCGATAATTAAAAATGGTATAAAATACTGTTGAATGATATAGCAGTAATTTCCATTATTTTTTCACTTTTAGATATAAAAATATTGCTTTTACAAGGTAATACAATTTTGCTTTATGGAATAAAAATAATATATTTTTAAAAAGCTATATATTACTGAATTACTCCTTGGATATTTAAAAATTATTTTATTTTTAAAGTTATTTTTCTTCTTTTCCTTGTTATATTTTACTATCCAAGGGAATGAACTAAGTTTATATTATCTTGGCTTATTTAAATTGTTTTTATAACAACTTTTAAATGGCATTTTGCCATACATAGCAAAAATATAAAAAAAATTGGTCGAGCTTGCTGTTTATTATAGCCAATATTATTGCTACATTTTTTAATATTCAAGGTTTGATGCTAATTGATCTAATGCCAATATTGAATAGAATATAGTTGAATGTAAATATGGAAGCCAGGATTATTCTTCTACAGGATCCAAACATTTTCACTAGAACTCATAGACCATTTGAACCTTAAATCACATTTTATTTTACTGTTACTATTTCCCCTTGAAGTATTTATGATCTCATATACTTCCATTACCATGCACTTCCTCTATGTTTGTGCATATTGTTTCTTATTATGTTATCATAATGCCATTGGGATTTGAACTGTGGAATGGCTTCTTTAACTCAAATATATCTGACAAACTCTATAAAGTTTTACATTCTAAGGGTTTATTTTTAACCATGACAAGATCACACATTATAATCACTTTCTAGCTAATCTAGGTTGGAAGATACTATCTGATGGAGAAACTATATTGGCTGATGCATGTAGATAACTGTAACTGAGAGTGTATCATGCTGTTAAGCTCAAACAATTGGTCGGCTGCTGTTTTAAATGTGGGTTATAGGTGAAAGTAAGAATTCTTTTCTCAGGAGGGCTCCTCTTACCTGCTTTTTCTTAAACATTTTCACAGAGTTCTAACAATACTTGAATTTTTGAGAAAAGATAGCTGTGAAAGTGTTGGTATACAGTTTTGTATGCTTCTTGCCAGGGTTAATGATGTGTTTGGTTAACTTTCATCAAGACTGGCAAGTAGCAATTTCTTAGGACTCAGAAATTAGAAGCATATGTTATAGAATCCTTTTATTATTGAATGTTTTATAATTCTGCTTTCTTCAAAAGATTTTGATTTATTTCAGTGCTTCACTGCACTTGTTTGCAAAGTGCATTTAAGCCTAATGAGAGAAAAAATACTAAACAGCTTCACTGTCAATGGAAAAATCAGGCTAATTCTGCTCTCCAGATCTCTAGTCATGTAACTAGCATCTCTTTCTCTCCACCTTGACGTATACTTCTTGGTTTTGGGGAGCCCATAAGGTATTCCTAGTCAATTTCACACCATCTGATCTCCCCATCAATGGACCCCTGTAATTTTCTCTAAAAAGCATTTGGCATGTAATTATCACCTGCCTTCCAGAGTTACTTAGCTGCTTCATGTCTAGATTATGCTTCTGAAGATCATGAGCCCTTTTTATATTTTTCATGTACTTATGTCATCCCTTAGCACAATCCTTAGTAATTGCTTAGTTACCACTTGTTGAATGCTTGCTTTTTCTTGCTTTTTCTCTTTAAGAGAGTCAAGTAACAATGGAAAAGAAAATTAGTATCTCATATTTCTAAAGAGAACGGGTTTATAATTTGGTTACGAAAATTGCCAGCATAGCACCAAGCAGGAACAGAATTCCCAGAAGGTGGGCATTTGGCAAAAGGAAAGAGAACTGAAAGGGCTGTGCCAGGGACTCTTTGTGGTCTTGAGCAACTTTATCTGTGATTTATCTCTGTTCTATGGGAAAATGAGGAGGTTGGTTTAAGTCCTTTTAAGTTCTGTCTATGAGTCTGTAAATATTTTAAGAGAAATGTCTTACTAAGTATCTGTTTAATTCCAAGGACTGGTAGAGACATTCACAGATACTGCCTCAAAGTCAACAAAAATCAGGAGAAAAGTAATAGAGTGGAAAAGCCCATGGAATTATTCAAGCAACTTCTACTCTAATCCCTAAGAAGTCTATGTACAAATGCAGAGGAAACAGTTAAAAAGCAATACCCAGATGGCAGGGCAGCCAGGGGGGATGAGCAATAGTGCGAGACGGGAAGCATCATTCAGTCAATGACTTCTGCTCAGTAGGCTGTATTTAGCTTGGAAGCAGTACTATTCCTGCCAAAAGCCATAATAGCACTCAAATCCTTCCATTTACCCTTGCAGGCAGAGCCGACTTCATGGATATGAGATCTGTGTAGCCACACAGGGCCTCATGCTCTGAAGGGCCCAGTACTTGGCTTAATGTGCTGCTGTCCCCATCTTGAAATTCTTAATAATTTTTGGACAAGGAACTTCACATTTGCATTATTCACAGGGCCCCACAAATTAGGCATCTGGTCGCCCTTGCAGGTCAGAACGAGACTGAATAGAAATGAGAAAGCGTAGAGAGCAGACACAGAACATCCCGAGAAGGCTGTCCAGACTGAAACAGGTGCCAGGCATTTTTCAGAGTATACTCTGCACAGTCAAGCATCTGTACAAACACCAACAGTTAATGAGAAGAGATAGCTGGAATTATTGAAACACAGTTGGGTAAGAACTTTTACTTCATGCCTTCAACTCTGAGCCATTGCAGAAAGTAGGACAGAAAATGCTGGGCAATTAAAATAAAATCTAAGTTTCAAGAAAATAATCATTTTAATGTAGGATGATATGATATGTACACAAAAGAATAAGTGAGAGAGAAAGAACTACAGAGGTAAAATAAAAGATGGGTATTTAGAAAGAACAATATATATTGTCACTATGTTTTTCTGCATAAAACATATAAGCCATATTACATAATTGTATAATAACTCTTATTTACATTCATTTTCTTATAAAATTTTTGTTTACTATATATATGTATATATCCATATATGCAGATATAAATAACTCAGTTCTCCCTCTGTCTCTGTGATTTTAGGCAAGTCACCTGATTTTCTTAGGCTTTGGTTTCCTCACCTATATTATGAGTT
Source organism: Pteropus alecto (assembly GCF_000325575.1). NCBI lineage: Eukaryota > Metazoa > Chordata > Mammalia > Chiroptera > Pteropodidae > Pteropus > Pteropus alecto. Next base: position 15,873,897 of record NW_006494612.1, on the reverse strand, counting down.
AATTAAATGAGATATGTTAAGTTCTTTATACATGTAAAGTTTTTCTTTTCCTCTGAGGAAAATTAGTAATTTAGTCTCTTTCAAAATGTGGGTATTGTTAAAAATCAGAATTTCACTATAGGATGTATGGAAAGCTGTCAGCTTAAGGCTAACCTATCTAATTTCTGTCATGTAGTAAAAGAATATGACCTTGGCTCCTGGGCTCATGCTCCTCCCAGTGTTGATCTGCTCTCTCCTTGAATTTATGTACAGAGCCAATGGTTGTTGGAACGTCATAGGTTGTAGATCTATGTTCTGTTTTGACTTTGCTAGCCTAGGATTTTTGTTTACTCTAATGCAGTATATAACCTCCACATTTACACAGTTAAGTTTCTGTAGCAATGTATATTTTATGCTCTGTGAATACTTCTTGTACAGTACATTTGCACTTTTATAATATTTTTGTTCACTTTTAATAACCTCTCTGCAGTTCTATTCTGAATTATGCCATCTAAAATATGTTACTATTGTGCTTTAAGAGTTTTTCTTGAGCTATTACAAAGGAATCTCATGCTTTACTTTCATTTTGTTTGTGAATTTAGACCATTTTCATCATAAATGGGATATTTTTCTCTGAAGTACAATAAAATGTTTGTGTATTTTTCCTAGAGAAGGAAACAGAATATGAATCTCATGAATCTGTTCTAAGTTGCAATGCTACTCAACAATGCAGCTTCTATCTGATTTGATTCTCTGTAAAATTTTATTTGCATATATTTCAGAGTGCTATATAGCAACTGCATTGATTACATAAAGGAGAGAAGTACATCTATTCCTTTTTTCTTGAAAAATTAATAACAAAATGTCTCTATTCCTCTCCTGTGTATGTATATAAATATTATATATAATATCTACACATAATAGATATATCCATGCATATGTAAATTCTTCTCCATCAACAGATAACTGAGAGAATATTATATGCCATATTCCTGTTACTTAATATAGTACCAGGCATATAGCAGGAAAAAATAAAGGTTTTACGAATGAATGATGAATGACTGGTTATGATTATCTACTTAATCTTATCTTTAAAAAATTACATTATGGCATTTTAGCAGTACTCAAATTTGTCATTTTGCACTAGTTGTAATATGTAGTCACTTAACTTTTTTACCTTAATTTCAACTCTTCTTTAATCTCCCACTAACACCCTCCTTGACAAAATCTTGCTATCAGACTCAATAAGCATCTATGAAATGACTACCAAGAGAAAGGAAATATGCCAGGTAGAGTCCACACCTGAAAGCTCCTATAGTTACGTGTGAAGAAAGGGAGAATAAACAATAAAAATAAATAATGAATTTGTTGTATGCTACGTGAGCCAAGAGAATGAATTGGAAAACAAGTTCTACACATATTCAAAGAAAGAGGTTTGCAGATATTAGTGAAGCTTCATGGAAGGAGTCTGACATTTTCTACGGAGAAGTGAGATATTTTGAATGAACCTGAAAAAACATGACTAAGTAAACATAAACCAAAACATTGATGTGGAGAGCTATGGCATTTAAATTTTTTACTCTGGGCAACAGAGGGCAATAAAAATTTTTGAACATGGTGGAAAAATCCAATGAAACATTTGGCTTGGATAGAAAGATAGACTACAGTAGATAAACAGACCCTTATGAAATTGTTACAATGATTAAAACACAAGCGTAAAGTGCGTACTGTAAAGAATCTGATGAATGGATGTAAACAAGGGAGAATCAGAAGTAATCAGATTTCAGAAATGTCACTAACAATTCTAGTCTGAAAGAACAGGTAAATTTTGGGAAGGGGATTGATTGAAAGTTTAGTTTCAGTAATTGTTACAGGCTGAATTGTGAATCTCAAAAGATATGTTAAAGTCCTAACCCCCAATATCTATGATTGCAACTTTATTAGAAAATAGGGTTTTACATATGTAATCAAGTCAAGATGAGATCATTAGGATGGGTTCTAATCCAACATGATTGATGTCCTTAAAAGGAGAAGGAAATTTGGACACAGAGTTGAGGAAGACATGTGATGAAGTTATTGGAGTGATGAAGTTGTAAACCAAGGCATGTAAAGGAGTGACAGCCACTACCAGAGCTAGGAAGCGGCAAGGAAGGATCCTGTTTTACAGATTTCAGAGGGAGCACAGCCCTGCTGATTCCTTGATTTCAGACTTCTGGTCTCTAGAATTGTGAGGAAATACATATTGTTGTTGTTTTAAGCCATCCCAGTTTGTGCAGTTTGTTATGGAAGCCCGAAGAAACTAATACAGTAATGCCGAGCCTGAGATCATAGCAAGATGATCATAAAAAAATATTTACCAGTAATTAATGACACTAATTGAGTTAAGAAATGGGTTTAAAGCTAGAATTTTTTATACTACTTCATGATATACACCATCAAGACCACAGACATATCCATCACTTGCCAAAGTTTCCTCCCATCCCCATTATTATTATTAATTATTACTACTATTTTCTTGCATGTGCATGTGGTAAACACACTTAACATAAGATCTACCCTCTTAGAACATTTTAGGTATACAATATAGTATTGCAAGCTATAGGCATTATACTGTGTAGTAGATCTCCAGAACTTATTTATCGGGCATAACTGAAAATTTGGATCCTTTGATCTTCATCTCAGAATTCTCCCCTCCCTTTCTGTCTCTGGTAACCATCATTCTATTCTTCGCTTTTCCGAATTTGACAATTTTAGATTCCATGAATAAATGAGATCATGCAGCATTTGTCTTTCTGTGTCTGGCTTCCTTGACTTAGCATAATGTCTTCCAGGTCCATTCATGTTGTTGCAAATGGCAGAATTTCCTTCTTTTTTCAAGGATGAATAATATTCCAGTGTGTGTGTGTGTGTGTGTGTGTGTGTGTGTGTGTGTGTACACCACTTTTTAAATTCATTCTTCCATTGATAGAGATTTGGGTTGTCTCACACTGCAGCTATTGTGAATAATGCTGCAGTAAACATGAAAGAACAGATATCTCTTTGAGATCCAGATTTCAGTTCCTCTGTATATACCCAGAACTGGAATTACTGGATCATATGGTAGTTCTATTTTTAATTTTTAAAGGAACCTCCATACCGTTCTCCATAATGGCTATAGCACTAAATGTTTCCTCCAACAGTATAAAAGGTTCTCTTTTCTCCATATCCTTGCCAACACTTTTTACTTTTTTTTAAATGAAAGCCATCCTAATAAATGAGATAGCATTTCATTGTGGTTTTGATTTGCATTTCCCTGATGAATACTGATGCTGAGCACCTTTTGATATACTTCTTGGCCATTTGTATGTCTTGTTTGGAAAAATGTTTATTCAGGTACTTTGCCCATTTTTAATTGGATTATTATTGTTATTATTACTATTATTTTGTTATTAAGGTGAGTTCCTTATATATTTTGGATATTTACCCCTTATCAGTTATATGATTTGCAAATATTTTCTCCCATTTCATAGTTATCTTTTCATTTTGTTGATTGTTTCCTTTGATGTGAAGAAGCTTTTTAGTTTGAAATGTGGGAGAAGTTTGATTTTAAGTGAGAGAATGAGAATGGATGAGTTTCTTAAGAGAGAAAGCTTACATAGAACCAGAGTCAAGGCTTGGGTCAGTGGTGTGCTAATAAATGTTTAACACTTTCCAAGAAAAAAATTTAAAAATCCCTAATTTGCAGCATTTGCTGGATTTCACAGTGTAAATATTCCTAGGATGGCTAATTTCAAGGTAGCTACATGATATCTACTGGCTTGCAAAATTAATAAGAATTGAACAATTGACTTTGTGAGCCGTTATCAACTGGTTCTAGCACACCACTGTTGCGGTATATTCATATCTAGGGCACATGTGGAGGAAATGTCTCATCAAATGAGACAAGGAAATGCCTACACAGGTATTGAGACCAGGATGTTAAAATTATCAAGAAGGAAATCATAAGAAAAAAGTTTTCATAAGAAAGAGGATGGTTTAGGTTTTCTGTCCTTTATTCCTAACTTACATCTAATATTAACAGAAAAATCATGCTCCCTAGAAACACTAATCTGTTGTTTCTTGTAGTATTCCATTAACTTTGTGTAACAATGGCATTGTTTTTAAAGAATTAAAATTTCTAGAGTGATTATTATATGCTAAAATGTTTTGTAGAAACTATTTCACTTATTATTCACTATTATTAAGAGATTATTATTATCCCAAATGTATAGCTGAGGATAGTGGGGTATAGAGAGTTTATATAATATGCCTATGTCCACCCTGTTGGTAACGGGAAGAATCAAGATTCTTAAAAATCTGCCTGACTCAAATTCAAATGCTCACAGAGGTGGGAGAGATAAGTATTTGAGTGGATTTGCTCAGCTGTCCGTAGCACTGTGTTCTCAATGAATGTTGCTGTACAGAAATGAAATCTCTGAGCCCCAGCTCTTACTATTTTTTAAGGGAAGCCAGAAATTCAGATTTAAATGTGAATTCTCTATTTTATTAAAATGTGGCTCAAATTTTTTGTTACTTAAACATTGTGGTAGCCAAAAAACTATAAGTGTGGGCCATGAGATTAAATTCCATGCTATAATGGTTTTGCCATTCAGCCTTTCTAGGGCAGCAGAGAAGGCAAGAAGAATAGGGAAAAAGGAAACTTCACAGAGATTCTAAATACATCATGTGTTTTCAAAAGTTTGAAAGAGAATTTCAATGTAAAGTGTATAAAGCACATACTATGTGTAATGTACATTATTATTACTCTT
>NW_006494612.1:15850751-15869062 GCF_000325575.1 Pteropus alecto | reverse complement strand
GGTGATAAGTAGTAGTGACCTATATCTCTTATCTGCCTTTTTGGGACTGATTTCAGTTCTGTTCTGTAAATGTTTATAGAACATTACTTATTTACTCTGTGTTGTGAACTAGGTAGTATCCATTATTTGCCTGCTTCTAATTTTCTTGACATTCTACCACTTTCCCTCATTTCTTTCCACTACCTACTCTTGGAGTGGCAGTCAAGGTCACTAGTTATGTGGTAAAGAAGGTCACCATTCTCATTCTCTCACCTAAAAGTCAAACTTTTCTAACAGTAGAAAGGCTCTTCTGGAAGTTTTCTTTGGCTATAAATTGTTTTTGTCGTGCTTTATAGAATGTCTGGGTTCTGTGAGGGAGAAATGGTGAAAAACACTGATGATGTTATCTGAGGTGAGATTATACAGGGCCACACTAAGGAATTTAAGGATTTTAAGCAAAGGCAAAGCATGGTGAAAGCTACACTTAAAAACTTTGTAAAGTACAGTGAACTGTAGACAAAGCTAAAGGCAGAGGACCCAGTTCTGAGGCTGTGATAGTAATTCAGGGAGAGATAATAAAACTCCAAAAAAAAAAAAAATAGCAAATAGGGCCAAGATCTAAGAGATATATATGTAGAGTGGAATTGACATACCTGTTGGATATGGGAAATGAGGGTTATAATCCAACACTAATGGTATGGACTGAATGTTTGTGTACTCTCTCCCATTGCATTCATATGTTGAAGCTTAAACTCTCAAGCCATGATATTTGAAGGTAAGACTTTTGGTAAGTAACTAGAGTTAGATGAGGTCATGAGGGTGGGAACCTGATCTGATGGGATTAGTACCTTCTAAGAAGAGACAACAGAAAACTTGCTCTCTCTTTGTAAATATGCACTAAAGAAAGGTCATGTGAGCACACAGCAAGAAGGCAGCTGTCTTCAAACCAGAAAAGATCTATCATCAGAACCTGACCATGCTGGCACCTGATCTTGAACTTTCAGCCTCCAGAACTGTGAGAAAATTAGTTTCTGTTGTTTAAACCATCTAGTCTATGGTTATTTTGTTATGACAGCCAGAAGAGACTAATACAATTATTCTATTTTATTGCATAAATTGTTCCAACTTTGGCTATTGATAGTTGACTACTGTTTTTGTTGTTTATTTGTTGTTGTTGTTGTTGTTTTACATATTCCCAACGTTGTAGGTTTTGAAAAAGTATATTTCCTTACTTTCTGGTATTATAAGATACTCCAGGCTCATCTTAATATTACCTATTTTTCTAAGAAGCCTGATTTCTTTTTATTGGAGAAGAGTATTAGAAGCCAATATCTGGGCATTAGCTGTGCTTATTTCTATGGGTTGTCTTTGCTTTTGGCCATGCCATCTAACAGAGCAAGGGAATATACGTGTATATACTAACCTGTGTGTGTGTGTGTGTGTGTGTGTGTGTGTTTAACTAGATGTGTATATATACATTTATATGTAACTATATGTATCTATATTAAGCTAAATATGAGTTCATATTGATGTCTCCAATTCTAATCCATTACCACATGCATCACTTTAGACTTCTCCCCTTGTTTATCTGCAACTTCCCACTACAGTAGTGAGAAATCTGGCTCCCACCATCCACTATCCACTTATGTAATTGTTCAATTGTTCAGTACACATGTGTAGCAGTATCAGAATTATTACTCTGTGGCCCTATGGAAAACAATTTTATCAACTAGAGCACAGTGTTTATGTGCAGTTTCTTTTTCTTTTAGTCTTACAGGCTCATTTCCGAAGTTACTCATTTCCAAAGTTACTTAGGTGAGTTCCATTCCTCCCATCTCCTTCAGTGAAGTTGTTTCACACATTTATAATACAGTTAGATTCTCTTGTCATGGTCTGCATTCCTTCCTGAGATCTCTGAAACTCCTAAATGATTTTTAAAAAATGCATGCATTTTTTTGCTGTAATATTCTAAGAGTTTTGACAAATGCATATTTTCATGTATCCACCATTACAACACCATAAAGACTAGTTTTATCAACCTAAATAATTCACTATACTTCACCTATTCAATCTTATCTCTTGTGCACCTTTCTCCTGACAATCACTGATATTTTCACTGTGTTATTGTTTTGGCTTTTCCAGAATGTTATTGGAATCATACAATAAATAGCTTCCCTAACTGGCTTCTTTTATTCCATATATGCATTTAATCTCCATCCATGTTTTTTGTGACTAATTTTCTTTTAGTGATGAATAATATTCCATTGTATAGATGTACCACAGTTTATCCATTCCTTATTGAAGGACATTTGGTTACTTTCATTTTTTTTCAAGTTTTTTGGGTAAATAACTAATGGAATGATTGCTGGATGATATGACAAGACTACGTTTAGTTTTGTAAGTAGTGTGTACCAAAGTAGTATGTACCAGTTTGCATTCCCATCAGCAATGAATAAGATTTCCTCTTTCTTCATATTCATGACAGCATTTCATATAGTCTGTTTTTTACAATTCTTTTTTGGATTTTAGCTATTCTTCTAGGTGTGTTATACAGTTAAAAAGTTATTTTAACTTTACAAATAATAGTTATAATAAATAGAAATAGAATACTTATTTTAAAGGCTATCAAAGTCCTTATAGTCCAATTAATCAGATTTGGGGGCATTTTCTAAGTTGAAAGTCATCATCAATACATTTAATTTTACTGTGCTTTAAATTAAATCCAGTAGTTTTCAAGATTTTTATAAACTAGCTCCACATCTCCTTTTTGTAATAAAAACAAATTAGCAACAAAGTTTAAAAACATACACAAAGGTTGATTAAACACACTTATGTAAGGGACAGGTAGTATCCATAATCCAAAGGGAAATAATCTAAATATAAATTTGTATTATGTGTTGAATTGAATGTATTATATGATTTGAATGCATTATATGATTTGTTTTGTAATAGCAAATTTATTATTGTAATTAAGAGTCATAGTTATATATTGCTAAAATACCCAGGTAGGAAGAGATAATATTTTTTTATGAGTTTCTTAATATATACTAATCAATACTAATCTATATTAATCTATGCTAATATATACTAAATTTGCATAATTTATTTAATTTATTTTACTGCTTTTATCTTTAACTTTCTGATTCAGCACAGTGTAGCTTCAAGTTCAGGTACAATTAAAACAGTTTTTTTACATTCTTTCTACACATCAATTAATAGGAGGAGGAGATGTGATGGTTGCAGAAACTACCTTGGGTTAAAGAGCTTCCAAAGATACCACACTATGCAAAAAGCAAGAGTGGGCTACATTGGATTTCTTATGAAAATAAACTAATAAAAAGCTAAAATGACTTTTAAGAGCTATCTCTGTTTATGAAAAAAATAATTTTACATTGTACAGTTTTAATTATAGAAGTATACGTAGAAGTGTTTTGATCTCAATAATTCATCACCATTTTATTATTAAAATTTAGAGTAGTGAAAATTTAAGATTCTGTGGAATATGATATAAATATGTACATTTTAAATGAAAATAATATTCCTTATATAACAATTTTCATTGTTATACAATGCAATCTTCAAAGAGAAGAACAAAATAATATAAGTACTATTTCTTTGTATTTAGCTCTACTTACTTGGAAAAGAAAATTAAATATTAAAGTTAGAAGATCCCAGATGATCCATTAACAATTGAAATTGATTTTAACTTATGCTGTTATTTATGGTGTTTTATTTCCACTTCAGCTCAGTCTCTTATCTCTACCACATTACATTGCTGTTCTTTCTGAGGGAGGTATAATTTAAACAATAGCAGTTTGCTAATAATGTATGGACTGCCTAGACCTATTGTCCTAACTACTAAGTGTTGTTCCACAACATCTAGAAGTGGTGGTAAATAAAAAGAAATCTTTAAAAAAATAAATGCTATACATAGAGTGGCAATATACATAGAGTAGAAATCAATGATTAGGGTAAGAAGTAGTTAGCAAAATGCTGACTTCTCATCCACGGTGAGCCACTTACAAGGTATCCACAAAACTTTTTACGTGATGGTATACTTTGCCACGGCTATTGTCTTCTCTATAATATCGAGCCAAGCACGGAAAACGGCCAAAAATAGTATAATCCATACTCTAGTGTAGAAATTCCTTAAGATTTTTTAAAAAGAGTCAGCTGATAAACTCTTTGCATTAGAAATTCATGTGAATTTAAAACCCTTTCTAACACAGACAGTTCTGATAAAAATCCCTGGAGTCTAGGGAACTGACACTTTTACTCTTCGTTGAAAGTTTGTTCTTGATTGCATTCTTTCTGTGGAAGTACTGCAAGAGCAATAATCAAATACCATTAGTTATTGGGTACTTATCATGCAGGGAAAAAATGTGTGTAGATCAATGTGCTAAGAAAACCTTTCATGACTAATGAGTAAAAAATGTCATCTTGAAACCTCTCAGCAGTTTTCCTAAGAGACCAAACTTGCACTACAGCCTGAGAATGGATTTAGGTATCTAAATGTAATAAATGAAATCATACAGGTACTGGAAGAAAACATGGGCAAATTGCTTTTTAATATAGGTTATAAGGAAAGGCTTTCTATGACTCAAAATTTCAGAAGTAAAAGTAAAAGCAGATTAATACCCGTGGCTACACAAAAATCACATTTTCTTCCATAACCAAAAACACTACAAAGAGAAAAGACAAGTGAAAAATGAGGTGAAAATATTCACAACATATATGGCAGAAAAGGGCTAATATTTGTTATATAAATAATTCCTAAAAATTGAAGGTGCACTTTTTACAGTTTCCCCCATAGACAACATCTTGCAAAACTATAATAAAATATCACAACCAGGATAGTGACATTGATAGAATTTACTGATCCACTTCAGATTTCAACAGTTTTACGTGTACTCATTTGTGTTATTATTATTATTATTTTAATGGGAAACTACAGGAGAATGAAAATTTTGAGTTTCAGACACCTCATCTATAAAATGGGAAGTAATAACAAACTTTACTAGGCTCTTGTAAGGATTAAATAAGTTAATCATGTAGCATGCTTACACAGTTCTTGGCACATAGTGACCCATTCAAATATCCCCTGTTCCATTCCATCATCATGACCCAATCATCTGTTCTTATTTCCCTCCTAGCTTTAGCCTTGTTCTTAAGTTCCTTACTATTTTTCATTTCACCAAACTCTGTCTTTTACCTCATCTCCCTGCAAAAGCCTAAATCTCCACTCCTTACTCTTTTTCTGTGGTACCTAACATGTTCCAATGGTCCCCTCCTCTCTGGAAACCCCAGAGATGAACTAGAATTCAGAGAGGCTATTCCTACTCAAAAGGCAAAGAGAGGGATGGAGAAGGTAAACTTTTATTGTGCTAAACTCGCAGCAAGGAAAGAAGAGTTTCTTTCTTCCCTATTTTGAAATTCTATAGAATTTTCATGAGAAATGCTTTGATAAATGGAGGTTAGATCATATAATACTATACTATTAGAATAATTCATTCCCATGTGGGCTAAGTAGGCTTTTAAACTGTCACCTGAGATTCATTTATTATATTCATTCTAACAAAAAAATGATAATTTAGTACTTACTGTATGTTCATTTTATATGAACGTTATAGACACTTATGTAGACACTGCTTAGAGTTATATAGACACTATATATTGTTATATTGATCATTATATAGGCTTAGAGTAAACTAAGTGATTCAAGATAGCTACTTAAAAGGCAAGCAGATGATTAGCAATAACTATAATAATGTGAGTAAAAAATTCCCTGTCCTCATGAAGCTTCCATCTTAGTTTTTATTCAGAATACTGTTCTGGGGTTTAAACACCTGATTAAACTTTCAGACTATGACCCTACTGTACCCCATGGAATACCCCTGCTTTAAAAGAAATGTAATAGCCAGGTTTGGGTAATAAAGGAAAAATAACTTGGCATATGATATCAAGAGGAAGACATAAAAAACTAATTCTTTTTTTAAAAGGGAACTAGAAATAGAATAGGGAACAGAAATATTCTAGGATGATGACACCCTTGTAAGGGAAAGCTCTCAAATAGCTTAATATAAAGGCAAAAGCCAGTTTGCCAGTATCCAAATTGTAACTGACATAAGAGTGGGGAATGGTAGTGGGTATGGGAGGATACTCTGGGTATTTCAAGATTAATATTTAACATAACGGTTCATTTGGAAAAAAAAATGAATATACAGGAAAGTAGATCTAAGTCAAAAGCTGTAGAAAGAAAAAAACAAACAGAATTCCTAGTAGACCAGGTAAACTGAAGCAAAGTTGGTGAGAGAGGTGCATAAAAAAGTCACTGAAGTTTTATGAGAGATCTTCCACCTACCCTAAGAAAATAAAATAGTTATTAAAAGAGAGTAACTCAACATGGGACTGGGGGAATTTAGAGTAGATTAACCAGAAGAATAAGAAAGCTAATGCCAAGGTCTGTGGAAAGATTTATGGACAAAAGGGGAATATTTATACCTAGACAAAACTAACCCAGCAAACTTTGCTTAATTCATGCATTTAGAGTTTGATTCTTTATTACATGCAACAAACTGTGCTAAACACTGAGAGGGGTATGCCTATAAGTAAACACAATCCTTATCCTTAATTCTTATGTTATTAATGAACTCCTCCCTATCTTTGCAATGATGTTGCAATTGTTATCTAAATAAAACCCATCCCATCTTTTATTCTGGAATACATATATATATATTCCTTACACAAGAGTAAAAAAAATAATTACATACACTATCTATGTAAGCTACACTTATAAAGTGGACTGAACTAGAGTAAAGGGAAGAAGCAATGGCAGGGACAAACAGAGTAATCAATAGCATCAATAGGAGAAATGACTTTGATTTTACCCTTGGATAGAGGCACTGAATAGTGAATGTGAAATACATTCTAGTATAGATGTGATCACTTATAATATCTGTTCTTTAAATACATCTGAGAGCAAAGTTTTCTGCACAGAATTGGCAATGGCAATTGTTAAGCCTGTTGGACAAGTAGGCTGCCATCCCATATTATGCTCTGGTTTAGCTCAGTGTTGCTTTGGTTAGAAAATTACTCATCAATTTCTAAAAGTCACATAGGGGCTTAGCATTTGAAACATCCTAGAACAGTAGATTGTTTAGCTGAAATGATATAAACTGGAAAAAAAATGCAGCCACTCTTCCTGGCTGCCTTGGTGTTGGTTCATTGGACTCCATGGTTCAGTGACTCACATCTGAACAGTATGAAACTTTATCACAAAGGGTTTGATTCTGCTTTAAATCTGAAGATGAAAAGTAATTTAGTTCATATGCTGCAGTGTTGCAAATCAAAACCCATAATATTTTTATTAATTGCTGAAAGCAGACAGGGTTTCAGAAGCACAAAATACCAGTACAAAAACTATAGAGAAATGGATAAAAATAAGAATCTTTGCCAGTACAGCAGTAAGAGATCATTATATATGTCACACACACACACACACACACAGAGGGAGGGGGAGGAAGAGAGAGAGAGAGAGAGAGAGAGAGAGAGAGAGAGAGAGAGAGAGAGAGAGAGAGAGAGAGAGAGAGAGAGAGAGAGAGAGAGAGAGAGAGAGAGAGAGAGAGAGAGAGAGAGAGAGAGAGAGAGAAGTACTATACACTTAAAAGTGGTTAAGACATTAAATTTTGTATTACATTGGCTGTGAAGAAAAGGTGGGATGGGCAGCAAGTTGAAAGAGAACAAAGATAAAAAGATTTCTTTTATTCATTGGAAGTCTTGAAAAAGGCTGTAATTTGAAGGAAAGAACTCTATGAAGAGAGAAATGTTGATAATGCAAGGGAATTAAATATGTGAAATACATGTGTAATTCATAAGTAAAACTTGAGACCTAGTAGGCTCTCGATATCTTTAATCCTTCCATGTATACTTTGCACCAGAAAGTGAATTAGGTGAAATATATAAGGGACTCTAACTTCCCATATTTCCAAGATATAAGTGAAAGTGGGTAGGTGCCACAGTTAAAAGTCCTTCCTACTTATCTGATTGAACTATGCTGGCATTGAAATGCTGAATGTTTATTATCAGTTTCAGAAATGCTAAATGTAGAAGGCGGTTCACTTCATGATCCTTGCACCGCACACTCCTATTCATAAAACGAGTTAATGATATCGATTCTATGAACAAAATGGGACTAGTATATCGTAACATAATTTTGGCAATCCTACTATATTGCTGAGGATAAGGAACACGAATTCAATATTGGGGCTTAGATTTAATTATGTCTCCTTTAGAGTTTAGAAATATTCTCACATTGAAGCTTATATATCCTGTCATTCTTTCCTCCAGATGGAACAATCTAACTCCTGGGCTTCTCTTGGCTTTAGGGAGGTAAGGGCAACCTGGTGCTGAGGTGTTTCTCTGCCAGCACAATGCAGGACCACAATATCTCTTTGTAATCTGAATATCCAGTCACTTAGCTTTCTAGAGAAAATCTAAAGAGGGTTCTATGCCTAGATCACTACTGGAATATTACAAAGCAGATGATATTCTAAGTGTGGCACACATTTTCATTAAAAATTTCAAAATATTCTTGACACAGGGCTGAAGATTTGAAAGGTAGCAATTCAGATATTTCAAGATTCCAAATAAACTTATTTTTTGCATGCATTTAAATTATTTAAACCATGAATATATCTTTTTCCTATTATAATTTGTTCCACTTACTTTGTCATAGCTTATAAGTAATTGATCTACCCGCATAGATACAACGAAAAACAACAAAAGTAACAGAATAACCCCCCAAAACTAACTTGTCAGTTGTTGAAGTGAGATGTCCCCAGTGAGTCCAGTGAATCATAAAGAGGACTCAAATTTCCTGACAGCTATGTTGGTCTTTGCAAAGTCTAAACTCTTATCCCACCTATTACCAAAGAAGGATCTGATATCTGGTCTTTGTGTTGCTTAATTACACATTTCTTTTCTATTCCAGTTAACACATTTCACTTATCTGTCATTTTCTATATTTTAGCTAAAATTATGCCATTTTCTTCCTTTCAGTTTGACTGATAGAATGAATCTTGATTGCTGGGAAAAGAATGATTCCATCCTCTAAAGGAAGAATGAGGATCTAATCAACAAAAATTCCTGAAAGAACTTGACATTCTCTTTAGGGGATGATTGGCTGCCCACAAATGAGAGCATGTGTGGGAAACTTCCTTAAGTCTCTGTTATTTGATTTACTTGTAAAGGCTAAGATCAACTGACATATTCAATTATACATTCAAATTATATTTCTAAATTGGCTTAATTTTTTAAAGTGATGAATGAACCTTAGGGGAAAAATTTCATTAGAATACAAATGAGCAGAAATCAGTCCCGCCATTAATACTATGCCTGCACACACAAACGTCCCTATTTCTCTTGATTAGCAAGATAGGTTTAATGGACAGAAATATCTGGTTATGGGTCAAATGTGGTGTTTTGCTTTCTAGGAAGAGAAAGCTGTTTATAGTACAAAAGAAAAAAAAATGAAGATGTCTTTGTAAAAGTAATAATAGTACTCTTGGGTTGATTTTATCCTAGGAAAGCAAAGCATAAATAAAGAAAACTATTTGTGTACAGATTGTCTCTAAAGGTAAAGAATTTGCTCATGACCGCCTGCTACGAGTAATTCAAGAAGTCATTGCTGATTGCAAAAGACATTTCTGAGATAGATTCTAATATAGTCACATAGTGATAAGTAACGTGTTGTTAAACATTTGCCCCCTCCGGAGATGTAATGTACCATAGTCAGAAAAAAAAAATACTCTCCATATATTCTCCTATTAAAATGTGAACCATTGTCAGCACTTGAATACAGTAAATTCCAGTTTTATGGAATAGGTTGAGACCAAGACCATTACATAAAAATTGATTTTTATACAAAATAGAAATTAGCAATTTATACTAAGAATGTTATTGAAAAAAATAATCTGTATGACTAATGATTGATGATAAAGCATACTACTATTTCTCCTTTTTCCTTCTATACTGATACAGTGGCATACACAAAAAGCTCAGTAAAATTACATTTCAACTCATAAGTACTATTTAAACTTTTTTTACCGCTCAGTCACTTTTATTCATCAAAAATGGTGTGTTAAATTGAATTCTTCTTCTATTAACAAATGTTATAGATTGCAGCTTATGATTTTTAATTCCTCAAATTTTACCTGCAAAATTTAGATTATTTAAATTGACATATGTTCTAGACACTCAAACTCCTTGCCTTTCCTTTTTCCCTTTCACCTAATGCTCCTGGATAACTCCTCATCCTTCAAGATTGAGTCGGGGGTACTTTACTTCCACCTTGCTTTCCTAATCTCCCCAGGTAGGTTAAATTTTCCTTATCTGAGTTCTCCTATCATCTGGGCTTTCTTTCTTTAATACTGCTTATCATATCATCTTGTAATATATATTAGTCTTCAATGTAAAGTAGTTGTGAACACAGACATGAGCGAATGTTTGAAGGTTTTTTAAGTTTTCTGCATAAACGTCACTTTTAAGTATTTATTTTCTGCTAGGATATGTTGCATATTAGAAAAGAGAAGCTCAGAGAAGTTAATCATACATACAAAATCACATAGCAAATTAGGGTTTGAGTGCTAGACTGTGGAGTTATAAAATTTGTGAATTTTCTCATAGTACTTGATGTATAAAAGATAATGAGCAAAAAGTTGGACACAAAGGTTCTCAGTCACATTATTCATAGTAGCCCCAAAGTGGGAACACCCAAATATCCATCAGCTGATAAGCTGATAAACAAATGTGGTACATTCATACAATAGAACTTATTTGACAATAAAAACGAATAAAATACTGATGCATGCTACAAGATGGGTGAACTCTGAAAACATTATTCTAAGTAAAAGAGGTTAGTCACAAAAGACAACATATTGTATAATCACACTTACATGAAATGTCCAGATAAGCAAATCTTATAGAGATAGAAAGTAGACTTGAGGATGACGAGTAACTGCTAATAAACATGGTGCTTTTTTCAGAGTAATTAAAATGTTCTAAACTTAGATTGTGATGGTTACACAACTGTGATTATACTAAAAATCATTATATCCTTTAAATGGATAAATTTTATGGTAAGTGAATTATATCTCAATACTAAAAAAGATAATTCAGTTATTAAATGTCACAATGATCCCATATTTTTTCTTCATTTTACAATATTAAGTAGATAGGCCCTCAGAGATGAAATCATGTAAATCAGAGGTCAGTCATGAATATTCCTAAGAATCACACCTTCACTATAATTCTGAAAAATCAGCATCAGTCCTCATTCCCCTTTACTCTCTTGTTTTACAGAAAAAAAATCCAAGGTTGCCCTTCCTGCAAGAGAGCAGGCAGAGTGCCCCACCAATGGTCAGAAGAGAACGTCTCATGTTTATGAATCTCCAGAACATGCAATCAGTTAATAGAAATAGGACTTTAGTGGTAGAATTCCAGAAATCTTGGTGGGAGACATGTAATTTTTAATACAATATGGCTGAATTAGCGCTACTCTTTCCATAGTAGTTAGCAAGGAGGGCCTCTACATACTATAAATATATGTCTATTGACTTAAATGTTATTATTATTATAACAGTTGTTAATGTCACTGAAATTGCTTTAGAAAGTTTGGATACTTTCTCTTGAATAGTGAAAATAACTAATTCTTTGGAGATGAATTTTATTTTTGAGATATTTTTGAGTTATTTCAACTCAAAGCAAAAGAATACGACCAGTAATCACATAAAGTAATACCACAGGGGTTCAAATATCAGTATTTATCTGGCTTCTCCAAAAGAAGAATTTCAAATTATTTTGAGTAATTGCTATATAACTCATTTGATATTTTACACATATTTATTGGGTATTAATGATTGCCATAGCCACTAGGAAAATATAAGATGGCTACATAAAGTGTGTCAATGGAGAGAAGAGTAATGGACATTTATTATCTCTACAATTTATTAAATGATTTTCCATAATTTATCTCAAAAAATCCTTTAAAAACTCTGCAAGATTTTAAAAAATCCTGTTTTTATATAACGTGAGAAAATTACAGAAATAGTAAGTAATAGAGCAGGGCTCAGAACTAGATGTTTGTAGAATAGTTCTGGACAATTCTTTTGAATTAGAATGTCTTCTTGCACTACGATTTTATCAGACAATACAAGTTTAGTTACATCTATACATACATAATAGTATTCACACATTCATTCATTTATTCATTCAATAAATATTTGTTGAAGGCCAGCTATAAGCCAGGCACTGTTCTAGGTGTTAGGAATACAGCAGAAAACAAGAACATACAAATGTCACTGCCCTCACATAGTTTATCCCTTAGTGAGGAAGATGACCATAAACAAGACAGATAAGCAAGCTATTATTGTATGTGAGATTGTGTTAAGTGCTATGGAGAAAAAAAAAAAAAAAAGAAAGAAAGCAAGAGATGAGAAGAAAGCCCTGTGAAATAATGAGGGAAGAGAGTTCTGGGCAGAGGACTTAGCCGTTGTTAAGCCTTAAGATTGAAACGTTCTTGGCCCATTGAAGAAATGGTCATGGAGATAACAGGGACCAGATGATAAAGGTGATGTAGACAGTATACTGAATTTGGCTTTAATTAAGTGTTATGGAGAGCCATTGTAGGCTTTTAAGGAGAGGAGTGATGTAATGAAACTCATATTTTAAAAAGATCACTGTCCTGCTGGGTTTCGACTGAAGTGAGACAAGGGTATGTTTCCTAGCAACCTATCACATTACTCTATGACCACACAGAAATTCTAAGGCTTGGAACCTAAGGTGGAAATTATACTGTAATTCCTATATCTGGTAGGTGCAGTAGAAAAGGGTAGAAGTTAGAGGAGTATCCATTATTTAAAAATTATGTCTTGAACCTTGAATCCTGATCACAAAGCCAGACGAGAGCTTAATTACATAGGTTTCAAGATTCTTTAGCAACTTATGTTATCTGTGTGCGTGTTTCAGTAACTTTTGTTTGCAACAGACCTCAGATCCCTGGTTTCAGGACTTAATGCCATGAAAAGAGGGGCCAGAAAGAAACATTATCAAACTGATAGAAAAATACCAAGAACTATGCCCCCAAAAGGCCTTACTTGTAGACATTGCTCTTTTTCTGGTGGGCAGGGGATGCGTGGTGAAATTATTTCAGTATGCACCTTCTCTCCAACAACCATATTTCCTTAACACGAGCCAAATACATATCACTAGAGTAATAGTTTTAGCCAGAATCTAGATGTTATATTTTCCCTTTGGTGTATGTTGAGGGTAGTGGGTGGGAGAAGAGTGAGGAAGGCAGGAGAGAGAGAGGAAAGGAAACCAGGTGGCAGTTTCGTGATGTCTGGCGGAAGCAATGACAAGGGGGAGGAATTGATGGAGATGGGCTGTAGTTTGCATAGGCCACTAGGAATACACATTGTGACAGTTCTTTCAACTGATACCCCTCAATGACTCCTGCTTGGTCACACTTCTGGCTGCCTTAGGCGGGTTGCCCAATGGTGTCAAAACAGCCTGCTTTCAGAAGGGGCATAGTCAAGACCCTAAGCCTAGGCTTCTTCTGGGTTCTTTCTAGATCCGCCTATAGAATGATCAGTGGTGTGTTAGGGTAGGAGTTGTGGCTCATGGCAATAGACCCTCCAGCACAGGCAGCACAGGGAGGGGAGAGAGGGAGGGGACATGAAGATAATAGGGTAGAATGAGAGCAGGCAATTAGGTGAAGCAGCCCTTTCACATTTCATCTTCTGCCTTACCCCCTTCCTCAAGGAGGTGAGCAAGCATCCACGTTTGGGGTGGCAGGCCATGCAACCCCACCACCAAGCCGTGATACACCTTGTTCTAGAGTGTGGAGTAAGACTCTGCAGCCAATTCTCATTCTTAGCAGCTATGAATTGGGGAAAGTAGAAAGTGTGATCTGGCTAGAAGAGAAAATGGAAAATGCCTGTCCTCTTGAGGGTTCCAGGGATGAAGAGCCACAAAATAAAATGAAACAAAATCTACTTTTTCACAGAATTTTCAAAAAGTGGATAGCATTACATAGTGTTAAACTGTGTAATGAATTCTGCAGCCTGCGTGAAGTCTGAATCATTCTGTCTCTCAGGTTCCTGGGATAGCTGGCAATGTTCCTCACACATGAATAAATGCCATTTCATACCACTGGGCTCGGACTCTCCCAGTTTAAATGAGGAGGCTCTCATTCCTCAGCCAAGCATACCTGCTTCCTGCTTCAGAGCCTCCGTTTCTTAGAAATAGCCTGTCAGGTCCCATCTGCTTCATGAAACTGCCAGTCCTCTGAGAGTAGGACCTCTACTCTGATCTCCTGTCAGATGCTGGAAACCCAGAAGGGAACAGTCCTTCCAATCTGCCAGAAATTGCTTTTGTGATATCAAGGCCTGCCTCAGGGAACCACAATATACTATAGTTAGATGAAAATTAGATTTGTAAGTACACCGCTTTCTTTTCTGGGTGGCTTGCAAAAGTTCTTCTAACCTTTGTTTGCAGAGAGGACTGCAAGGGCTTTAAATTTATAGCCATTAATAAGCAAGATTCTGCCTAACACAAATGTTGTGCTATATCAAGCAGGTGTGTAGAAAGCCTCAGAATAGACAAAAGGCTTTTCACCGGTAAAAAATGAAAGTTAAACTTACATGTCAGCTGCAAGTATGAAGTGGATTATAGCAGGTGCAATTAATTGCCATTACATTTATTGGAACCTTGAAAACAATTAGCAAGTGTCCTAGTTGATATGACAGATTCATTAATCATTTAATATATTCCTGCAAATTGATTTATCAATCAAAGCACTACCTCTGGTTGAATAACTCATGACTGTGCTTATGGCTCTATTCAGAACTCTGGTCTAATTTTTAAAGGAAACCAAGAGGCTTTAGCTTAATTTAGATCCTTCAGTTTCAGTAGCTATATAGATTATATCTCAATCTCTTGAAGTTAGAGCCACTACAGCAATAAAAGGAGTTCACAAAGCAGATCTTTAAAAGGGCTGGAAACAACATGTCAGGGTCAGGTATACATTCTTCTGGGGAAGAAATTACATTGATAGAAAGGACATATTTAGGAGACCATCTTGAGGACAGTATAGTTGAGTCTCAGAAGCAGGTAGACCTTGTTCAAGCCAATTTAAAAGTTGCTATATGAGCTAAGAGACTTCATAGAAACATCAATTACTCAGGGTCACTTACTCATCTTCCATATAGCATCTCTGACAGGTAACCAGACAACATTCCTTGAATCCTTATATAGTCGTGCATTGCATAATGACATAATCTTATGGGACCACCAGTGCATATACAACGGTGATCGCATGAGATTATGATGGAGTTAAAAAATTCTTATCACCTTGTGACGTCGTAGCTATCATAATGTCCTAGGGCAATGCATTAGTCATGTGTTTGGGGTGATGCTGGTGTAAACAAATCTACTGTGTATTCAGTTGTTTAAAAGTATAGCACATACAATTATGAAGAGTATATAATACTTGATAATGATAATGAACAACTATGTTACTGGTTTCTGTTTTTACTATACTTTTCATTGTTATTTTAGAGTATTCTTTCTTCTTATTAAAAAAAAGTTTGCTGTAAAACAGTATGCTGTGTTAAGCTGGCAGCAGCCTCATGCATCTCATGTTCACAGCTTCTCTTGATTGCATCATTTTCTCTTGTGTTTGATTTAATCTCGTGTTGTTTTGTACAGGTTTGTAGCCTAGGAGCAATAGACTATACAATATAGCCTAGGCATACAATAAGCTATACCATCTAGGCTTGTGTAAGTGCACTCTATGATGTTTGCACAATGACAAAATCACCTAACGATAATTTTTCAGAACCTGTTCTTGCCGTTAAGTGGTGTGTGACTGTATTGGTGGAGTGCTCACTTCCATTATATTTTTGAATGGTTCTGATTATTAAAATTATTTCTTATTCACTGTAAGATTTTTACATCCCCCCGCACCCTGAACTGCAGAGTAAACCTTACACCTCTTCCAGGTGACAGCCTTTTGAATATGATTTTTCATACACAATGGCTCTAAAAACATCTCTTCCATGTCTCTATTTTTTTTGGAGATGATTTCCATTTCCTAGTTTCACCTAACATGTGGTGTCTAGAAGCAACTACAATACTCCAAATGTGGAGGAGTGAGCTCTACCTATCTCCATTGTTTGAAATTCTGAGATCTTTTAAGGTAACTTAAACCTATTTTGTCTCTATTTGAAAGCTTTAGCACATTGCTGACTCATATAGGGCTGGATGTTAACTAAAATTCTCTGAAGTTTTTTCTTGTGACTTCTTGTGACTAAACCATATACCTTACCCTGTGCTCTGTTGAAGCTATTCTTATAGGCTTTCTTAAGAAGGAACCAAGCTTAATGCCAGTTCATTATAGCAATTAGAGAAGTGTTTTCTGAATTTGAAAGTTTGCTATTCTACTTACTAGCTACCATCAGATAAAGGAAATTAATCTTGCTGAACCTCAATTTCCTCATCAATATAACAGGATCATAATAACACCTATAACATAGGATTTCTGTGAGGATTAACTGAGCTTTATAAACTGTTTCTTTGAAATACATGACATACAGGAAACATTTTGTAAATGCACTCTATAGGTATTATTTTAAATGTTCACTCTGTCATGCATCACACTGGTTTTTTCTTCTTCCATCTCTACTATGTGTTTATGTAAGGCAGAGGTAAGTATGTTGAATATAACTGAGATATAACAAAATAAAACAAAACAAAGCCCATAATTTAAGACGTAAGTCTTTTTTTCACTACCTACTATGAAACTCGATTTCTCTTCTTGTATAGTTAGATGCAATGATAGAGGAGTACCAAGATGCAATGATAGAGGACTACCTAGAAACTCTATAGGGATTAAAGTCTCTTACTTAGTAAAAATTGTATCCCAGGGTATTGAAAAAGTTTGTGAATAAGAATGCTGAGATGCTTTCAGTAACATTTAGGGAATTATAAGTTGTAGGCATTGGGAGACTAGAAATAGGCAAATTATGTAATGATTTTCTGAAGCTAAAAAAAGAAGATTTCTGAAATAAAATGATGGCAAATAAGCTTTTCAGAGTCAGAGTAAAACCATAAGATGTACCATTAAACCTGGAACTTTGAACACCTAATGGAGATGGTGATTACTAGGTTCAAAATAAGGTATTTTTAATAAGAATAATAAGGTATTTTTAATAAGGTATTTAATAAGGTATCTTTTACACATTTACCATGTCATCTGATACTATT
This sequence comes from Pteropus alecto, assembly GCF_000325575.1. NCBI lineage: Eukaryota > Metazoa > Chordata > Mammalia > Chiroptera > Pteropodidae > Pteropus > Pteropus alecto. The sequence goes on along the minus strand of NW_006494612.1, from coordinate 15,851,761 downwards.
GCCAACTATCTTAGTAGCATAATCATTCTCTCATATTTGTATCTTGTTCTGAACATATAAGAAAAAAATCATTTTTGTTATTCTATTTTATTCTTCAAAGGCCTCAGCTTGCTTTACTTAATAACTGAAGGACTTTTAATCTTTTATATGTATTCCTTTTCAATGAGAGCTCAGAAGACTCTCTTCTTGGCATTATAAATTCATCTTTGTATGATCAGAAGTTTGTTCTGGGGTGCACCTAGTTTCTTTCTGAGCGATATTCCTTTTAAGGGCTTTGGTCATTGGCTCATATCTTTTAACAGAAACTTTTTTAAGAGCAGAGGATATATTTGTGAGTAAATCACGCATATCATCCATGGCCATTATAAACATTAAGATAATATTATCACATTCACAGAGAGTTTCTTTGCTTCCATTTTACTGTTAATTGGTTCTTCTTGGGTGGTTAGAACTAAGTGCAGAAAATACTTCCCTTGTTTCCATCTTCCTGTTTTGAGAGATAAAATCATCAGGAATCTAAGTAGAGAATTTATTAGAAACTATGGTTCTATCAGGCCATATATCATATGAGCTGTTCAGATAATGAAAGAATTAAGATATTGTGTCTCATAACTAGTCTTAAGAAAATTTAACCATCTATTTAGGAGAACTGTAATATACTGTCATCACTGAGTCACTTTCTCTTCTCTCTCTTTCTTTCATTGTCACTCTTGCCTTTTGTTATCAATCAAATATATCCATTATTTTCCCACAGTAGAATGTATAGTTTTATATATTGTTTCATATGCTCTTACTTTTTCATTATGATATTTTGGAGGAACAAGTTTGCCTTTCATTTCCATAATCATAAGCCGTTCTGATCAACCTTGGGTATACCTAGAGATTATATCTGTAATTCTGTATTTAAATTTTAATTTACATTGTTTAATTTCCATGAACATTCTGGAATATAGATATTGTAGTCATGGCATTTGTCACCAATGCTTTTAATTTCTTCTTCACAGTCTTCT
>NW_006494612.1:15844929-15850740 GCF_000325575.1 Pteropus alecto | reverse complement strand
ATGTTTTTCTAAGAAGTACCTAACAGTATCTGCTATATAGAATGATTTTTTTAAATATTTGAATGAATATATTATTTTTTAAGCTTCAATCTCTGACACATTTCTCATTGGTTTTACTTGAGGAAGGGGATGCATTTTTCTCTCTCAAATTCTCTTCAATGCTTTAGTGAGTCTAGTCTCACAATAGTCCTTTTGTCATTATGAATGCTCTTTGGGCCATCCTTATGATCTATGGCAATATTTTCCAGGAACACCCATTCTGGTATCTGCTATCATGGTCCAGAAAAACAAATGCTTCACTCCAGCACCATACATATAGTCAGTTCGTTCTTTATATCTATCTGTCTGTCTATCTATCTATCATCTATCATCATCTATTTATTTATTGTCCAGAGATACTACTTTCAAATAGTAGAGATAAAAATTGCACAATATATACTCCAAAGCCTTTTTTGCTTCCTATATGACAATGAATTTACTAAACATATATCCAAATCTCTTCTGGCCTGTTTCAGATTCACCCACAAACTATTCAAAGGAAGTATTTGTTAGTGAATTTTATGCTTCTTGGCAGATTCTCAATTATGTCTCACATTTGTATTCTGACAAGATAGCTTATCTCCTAACAGATATGCCAGAGCTAACGTAGGGTCACTTCCTTAGTCCTCAGCTAAAGGCACTAACCATCACGACTAGCTTTGCACTCCCAGGACTAACAAATATTTTCCACACACTTGTCAGAGCTGCCAGTTTTTATGTTGTACAATCTTCTAATTTTTTTCCCCCTCTTGCTTATAGTATCACAGATCAGGTACAATTAATGCATGAATTAATGTAGTTATTAAAGTATCAAGTGAAAAATCAAAGAAATGTGTGGATTAAATAACCCAACAAAATAGAATATTCTGCTATACAAAGTCATCATAGGCCAACGACTTCTAAAGTTACCCAGGAAAGGAAAGAATGGTAAGTAATCAGTGCTCGAGCTTCAATGATTATGCTCATTTTTTGAGGTCTGGAAGAAATTTTCACACAGTAATTTTTTTTCTTCTTTCTTTTTTCAGTAATTTTCACTTTGGAGAGTGTATTATATCAACCTTTTAAGGTTCCTCCAGTAAGGCAGTCAGAGGTAGTCTTCAGGGAACATTGGTTTGTTCCAGATGGCAGTTTTTGTCTTCTGGTGACAATACATTTGTAAAAGGTTTACACTTTCTGAAAGACACAGAACTGGCTGGATCTGAATTTAAATACACCCAGTAGAATGATGGAAACAAGCAGTAATGCCCTTTTCTTGCATGCAACATTTACTCTATTCGGCACATGAGCTCAATATGACTTCTAAGCCTACAGAGCTTATTTTTAATTTGTTTTTAAATAAAAATGTTTAAGTAAAAATGTTTAAATCATGTAAGTAAAGCAGTGAGCCAAATTTAACTTTATGAAACCATACATTTAAGGGACATATTTGATTTGGAAAATTACCCACATAGCATTGAAATAATTTCTCTGTATTTTTAATGCCATGTTTGCATTTTTAATGACTAAATAGACTCTGTCTTTGGGGCACGGAGATATAATGCCCAATGGTAGAGCATTGTACTGTCAATTTAGCTTTAGTAATTTTACATTCTGCTGCTCCCAGAAAGCTAATAAGCACTGTCGACTTAACAGGAAAAGGACAATACCGGAATCAAGGCAGGCAGACCAGGAGTGTGATGAATATTGAAGTTGGAAAGAAGCATCATGAGTCTATTTTTTTTCTTTCTAACCTTCACATTTTTTTTGGCTACAAATTACCTTTTATGACACTTTACTTAGACTCTGTAATGTATCTAAAGAAGCTCCATTGTGAAAGAAAATGAAAACAATGTTGGCAAGAATTTGTTGGCTGTTCATGTTAACCAGATATGAGATTCATGAAGACAATCCACAGCGCTTGCAATAATCATTCAAATCAACATAAATGGTCTTTTCGTTGTTTGTCCTTATACATTTAAGTGCAAATATGTCACAATTTTAAAGGTTGAACTTTCCTATCTATGATTTATAAGGTGGAGATTTTCATGATATTCAAAATATGATATATTTATCCATACAGAAAATAACTATTAAATATTCAGAAAGGTTTCCAAAGCAGTTCAGAATACTTCATGTGTCTGTTTTTGATATTTTATGCCATTTTCATCATGTATATTTAGTATATAGCTAAATTTGTACATATAGCAGTACTTGCATTTATTTGTATCTGTCAGTTAAATATAACCCGATTTTAAAGTATTCTCTGAAGAAGAACATTTTAAACACACAAATGGATCAAACTGTAGCTATGTCCAAGGGCTCTGAATCTCTGTAGAAGTCATATGTGGGCTCACTGTTGTTCCGGAGGCCAGTACAAATCCCTAGCACAATCTGCAATGGAGAGGCAGAGTTAATCCCCTTTCCAAATCCTAAAACTGTGTGACATCTTTATTAAGATCTATTCTATTAGGCTATGCAATAATCCTGATAAATATATAAAACTAAATGATTGGTCATCAAGGCAGAACTGATGATAGCCAAAAGCAATTCCAGAAGCTTCTAGAGTCTTAATGTAAAAAATACAAAAACTCAAACTTTGGTAATGACAGAAAGAAAAGCAATATATGTAAATGTATGTTACTGTTAATTAGAATAATAAAAAATTGTTTACATCTATTATCATGTTTTTTCCCCTGAAAACCTACTATTCAGTGTTATAGGTAATAAATTCCAGTTAACTAATTACATCCATTTACTTCTCTGCTTCCTTTAATACATAGCTTTCTGTTTATTTTTTGATAATATATTATATCAGGTTTAAATTTTATAAAACTGGCCCAAATTTTTAGTAGAGAAAAAATCATAAATAAATATATGTATAACTAATCTTCTGAGTATTTTTCAATATGTCTAAAACTCATATGAAAAGATATTTGAGGTTAAGCATCTCAAAGTCACAGTCAATGAATTGTTCCTAAGAAAGACTTTATAAGATCACATAGTTTAATATCCTTTCTCATATTTATAGCATTGCAACAGAAGTAAACAAAGAAAAAAATGATAAGACATTAAAAAAAAAAAGCAAAATTCCAAACTTGAGGTTCAATTTTTTTTTTTTTTTTTTGTAATATGTATGTGGTCTGGTTTATATATCTTTAGTTTTCTCTACCAGGATTTTATTTTCTGTGCTAAAAATTCTAGATAACATTATTTCATGAATAAATGAAATAATTTACAATAAATTTAGTTACGAAAGCTTTATAGGGCTTAGTCTGCAAAGTTTCAAAATTCTCAAGCATTATTTAAAAAATGTTCTAATTTCAGTATTTATAAATCATAAAAGAGATGATTTCTACAGGAAGACCCTGATCTAGTAAATTCCTTTTTTGGGGGGTGAAGGGGAAATACAAGGAAAACACCCTAATGTTCTGTTGTCTGAGGATAAAAAAATGAGCTCTCTGTTAGGGCACCCAGTTTTTTTTTTTTTTTTTAGTTATATTGTTCTCTTATTTTGTTTCTGTCAAGTATTTTATGTCTTGCTTTCTCTAAATGTCTGTAAGCCAGTTTCAAGGTAAACATCACTAAGCTGATCTGTAATTGTTTTTTGGGGCACACTTACATCTTTGGTCAGTGATGGTTGCTATCATTTAGTTTAATTATCAATTTATCTTTGAAGAAGCTTGGTAAAAATAAAATTATGCTATCCACTTACAAACTGAGGCCCAAGTCAGTTATCTGACATTCACAAGGGGCTGAACTAGATTTTGGACAGAAAAATCTTCTGCATTGTGATTATAATTTAATTTCTCAGTTGTGATGAATCCTTGCGTTGGGTAGAGACTTACTGATGTAACTCAACACCTTGGGTTTTATTAGTGAGATTTCAAGTGAACAAAAGTAATACTAATCATTTCAGAGTAAAGTATATTTTTAAATGTCTTTCCCACATCTTAGTGAGATCCTATTAAAATATTTAATGCATGAGTTATTTTCCCTTGCGACTTTCATGATTTTGCCTGATTTTTCATCTAATTCCCATAGTGTTCAACTGTAGAACAATAACCAGAGTCACACACTTAAAGAGTGAAAAAAAGTTATTCTGAATATTAGGAGTGAGCTGTGTTGGAAATCATCAAAATGTGAAATTAAAAAGATATCGATGAATCATCTTTATAAATACATATTTCTTTTAGTATTTGCTATTAGCAAAAAATTCTGTTAGATTCTAAATCCTATTTAACTAGCACAGTGCAAGAAAAAGAAAACTTAACTTTTGTTCCAGTTGTTCTTAGATATAATAACAATAAAGCTGTACATTGTTGATCATTATTAACTTTTTATAGGATTTTTGGTTGTAACAATAAGAATTTGCTAATTAAACTAAGTCATTTTCCCAGTAATGTAAAGTTCAATATAAAATTACTATGTTTTGGCTCGAGAGCTGTTTTAATTTTTTAAAATATGATCATCTTTTCATCACTTATGTAAGATTTTATACATCACTGGAACTGATCTGTTACAGACTGGAGATTCCACATGCCACAACCTATCTTCAGAAGTAGAGGTGACGGGGTAGTGGAGAAAGGGCACAGAAAGAAGGTATTGGGACTCAGCAATATGGAAAACTCCTTAGGAGAAAAAATTCACAATCTATAAACTATGAAAAACACGAACAGAGTAAATAATTACACAGTTGTCTAAGCCTGAAAAATCAGTAGATATTTCTTTTCCCCTGTCCATAAGATTAGATACAGGTTGAAATGTTAATTTTGAAATACTGAGAAAAAAATAAAAAGATCACAGTTACAAACAGCAGAGAGGATAAAAAGATCTGAATACAATGCAGAATATTCCAGGTTCTGGAGGACAATATTAATAGCCAACGTAGATTGAGAACTTGGACTATGCCAGGTACTGTTTTAAATATTTGCCTAGCATTGCTAACTCATATATTCTCCCCCCAAACCTTATGAGGGTAGATATGATCATTGTTAGCCTAGGGCATATTATATTTTCCAAATATGTTTACAATTATCTCTACCATCATATTCAATGATCTCTACCATTACACATGCTCTTCTACAATGTGATCTTGCAACTCCCTCCATCCGGATGTAGAGACTAATTCTTCACTCCATGAATCTGGGACTTCCAAGTCTATGTCATAAAAGCCTTGCAGTGTCCTCTTGGGTCTCTAAGAAGGCACTATCCTGGAATATGCTCCCCCTCAAAAATAAGCTATCATGCTATAAGAAATCCAAGGTACAGGAAAAGGCTATAAGTAGACACTCTGGTTCACCTCCCACCTGAGTCCTTAGTGACAGCATCAATTTCTGCCTCGTGAAGACCGAGCCGCTTGTGATCCCCAGGCCAGATGACTTCAGCTTTAGGCCAGTTATCATCTGACCAAATTCCCTACGCCAGAACCACCTAGTTAAGCTTGGTTGACCAACAGAACTCTGAGAGATAATAAATTATTGCTTTAATATTGACTTTGGGGTTGATATATAACTAACGAGATTGCATTCCCATTTTACAGAAAGGAATGCTGAAGTACCACAAGGTCAAAAAATTTGTCTAATGTCATATAGCTAATAAATGGAGATGCTGGGACTGGAATGTAACTTAACTCTCAACCTTTATCCTATGCAACCCCTACACTTTTCTAGACAACATGCTATGTTGTTATTGGCAGTGTCAGAACTGTAGACTGCATGAATGACCTATAAGACCTTCTGTAGCAATTCTTTTCATCCTAAATAAATTCCCTTTCTTTTTTTTCTATTGACAATG
>NW_006494612.1:15809983-15844899 GCF_000325575.1 Pteropus alecto | reverse complement strand
CTGCTGAAACATTGTAGTTAGATGGAGAAATTAAAATGGCACATCTGATACAGCTTTTAAAAATACAGTACATAAATTACTATCACATTAAGATGATTACAGCATAGGAATGACAGTCAAAAATAATGAGAAAAGGACCTCTTTTCTAGAGAGCAAAGCAATTATCCTGCATGATTGTAAGTTGACTATAAATCTAAGATGTACTGCCTGCCTACTTCTTACACAGATCTATGTCATTGTTATGTTATTTAATGATACCAATTATTTAAAAATTAAGCACAGGGTACTCTATGACATGGTACTTATTATATCCAAGTGGAGATGATTCCTTCAGGGTAGCATAGCCTTTCATGACTCCTTCCCATATTTTTCCTGGAGCTATAATTTTTTTTTATGCTAACAATTTTAGCAGAAATTTCAGACATAAAAAATTAAAAAGGTCGATTTTATGATGAAGCACAGTAGTTTAGATATTCTAAATGGTACCCTCGACTCAAGAAGCTAATTGCTTCTTTATAGCACAACTCTCTGAAGTGCTCACATTGTAAACTGGCCTAGACAAAAACCAGATGCCTCTCTCTCTTCTGTTTCAGGGTCCACTGGGATTTCCTGAGATGACTGAAACTGTAAAAAAAGTCACTTGGAACCTGTGAAAATTATAATTGAGTAAAACTACAATTATGACAGTCAATCCATCTGTCTCTGTATTTACTCCATGTTTCATCACCTGTTTGGTCACAGGTGTACTTTTAATCAAGTCAGAGATGGCACAACCACACCAAGCTAAGACTTCTGAGCATAGGACACCCATGTATCATTTCTGGCTCATTTAGATTGACCAGCTGCAGAGATAGGTTACAAGTCCATATACTGTCAGTGTGCGAGACACAGGAATTATAAGGGTAGGCTTAAATGAAGGCCTGAGTTTTTCCTAGGGGAAGTGTTTTTGAAATTATATTTTATTGATCTCTGTTAGTATACAATAGAAACACTACTATCAGTATGCTTTATAGGGACAATAAAATTTAGCAATTTGGGATAAAAAAACATAGGTAGATGAAGTTAGCTTAATTGCTATAAATAACAAATGCCTGTTACACTGCATTTATTTTGCGGGCCTGAAATTCTGCCTTAGTTTTTCCTGGAGTTCACAAAAGCATTGCTTATTCAGAGTAAGTATTATATAATGTGTCATGTTTACCAATTAGGGGAGTACTAGTGTAATAAAGACACATAAGTCTACTTAAACTGCAATATAAAAAGTAAATATTTCATTTGATGGCACAAATTATGAGCTAAAAACTCAAGATCTATGTTAGATATTAGGTGCTTAATGAGCCACTATGTTAAAAATTTATTGAGTAACCAAGGATTAAGCCAGAAACACTATCATCTAATTAATCTAATTATATTTATGCACAAAACCTTTTTTTCCCTTATTTTTCATCTGATTCTCACACCTAATTCTGTCATTATTTTTGTCATATTTATTGCTTTTGACCAGTTACCTTCGCATTCTGAAAATGTAGTTGATTTTTTTTGGCCACTGTAAGGCCTAGGGACTCTGTAGAAGCTCGGGTAATGTGTTCTGACTATTAGTCTTTTAGTGATTTTATTGCACTTTAATTTTAAAAGGTTTTTTAAGATTTAAGGAAATCCTGGGAGAAAACTGATTAATATTATGATTTCTAGTTCATAATGGAGGTGACAGAGGGGATGTGAAAATAACTCACTGACGATTGTACGGTGTCAATAGAAAAGATTCCTTTTTCTTTTCTTTTTTCTTTTTTTATTTAGTCTTCTTTGCTTACTGAGGCACTTACTAAGTCCCAAGTGAGCTCATTTGTAACCCACATTCATAAAAGTGACAAAGAAATAACAATGGCCTAAATAAGTCCTGGTTCTGCCAGCTGTTGAACAAGTTCCCTAAATTGTTCTGTTTCAGTCTTCTTGACCTATACCACTATTGCTAGTCATTTTCCTACATAAAATAGATTCTTTTATTTTTTTGTACACATATATAATCAAGTCGATGAGACAACATGTCAGTTTCTTTGATTCTCAAGAAGAGACCTAAAAGTGGCTACGGTTTCAGCAATTTAATTTGTTGGGGTGACACAGAGTTAAATGTTTGTTTCTGTTACTGGGGATTTATTTGGCTTCCAGTAATAAGAAAGGCCTGCTATAGAGTACTATCAGGCAAGAGAGGGGAACTCCTAGTATTTATCCCAAAAGACATCAAATCTGGGAGGATATTTTCAATCCCACAGGTCTCAGGGCCCTGAGGGTAGCTTGTGGCTAGGACACAGGACATGGAGAAAACTCTGATGTTAAACCAGTTTGTATTTGGCCCCTATTACTATATGAACCTATATGTTCTATGAGCCCTCACACTTTAGCAGAATTTGTCTTCTATTTTCTTTTTCATTTGATGTGATTCTAAAATGGAGAATTCTTTTGTATCATAATCTTCTGGAAATACATTCCCTCTTGAGTTACAAGGAAGGCTGCCCAGCATCCTCCAGGACTCTTGGTTGAGGGTAGACACGGACTAGGGTTTGGTTATTCCGGTGACTGTTATCAAAATGAAAATACTGAACTTTGTGAATGCCCAGAACCACATTTAACCTCTTAAAGTCTCAAAAGTAAGTGGGACTGCATAAAAAATATTTACAAGGGAGTGATGGCATACTTATATTTATTAGAGATTCATTCTAATGTCCAGTAAGACTAGATTTGCCCCAAGAAACCCCTCAGTGAGTTTAGGAGGCTGGGGTTCTGAGCTGGTACACCTCGCTGACATACATTTGTATTGAAATCTCCTACAGAATAAATTATTTTCAGAAGCAGAGACAGAGAGGGCACTTTATTAATTCCTGATAGACCACAGGGTACTATCCATATTGACAATATGTTTTTCCTGGCGAGGCTACAGTAGCGGTAAATCCTATTAACCTGGTCAAAGTCAAATGAACAGATTAAGAGAAAGAGAGAACAGTCCTTCCACACAGCACAGAAAAAAGTGTCTGAAAATTGGGAGTGGGGGAGGAGAAGGTTGAAAGGCATATATTGCATATTATAAAAGTATTTCTAGAATAAAATATAAACAAACAAAAAATCCAACTCCACATACATATAAGAGAAAACAAAACTTCTATTTACCTATTCATATATTTCAGGTAAAACAAAATTCAAAATTTAAATATTTTTATTAAATCTACTGGCACACTTAGCTGACTGCGAAAATATAGTCTTCATATCTGTCAATAAATATTCACGTTAATTTTCTGGATTAAAAAAATCAATTTCATGCTAGCAGGAATACTGTGGCAAGTGTCTAGATTAAACTATAGCTCTCGGCTCTGTGTTTCTAGCACCAAAAATAACCGTATGGTATAGAATGTGTGCAGGTCACTCTGGAGATTTTCTGTAATTATGCCATGATATGCTTATTGTTATGGCTTCAGCAGCTTTTCTTGCCTCTCTACCCACTTTGTTCAAGAGCAGCTGCTGGCTTCAAATCGTTGTCTGTTTCCAGCAGAGGATGAATGAAGAAATGCTTTCTAGGGAAGTCATGTTCCAAAGCAGGAACAGCAACAATAAACAGATTCAATGAGTAAACATAAAGTTCACCAGGCAAAAGTCTAGTAATTAGCTGGTGCTAATTTAATGCTGTCAGTTCCGGTAGGTAAATAACACCGCCTATGCAACTTGTGCAAAGTTAAAAGGGATAGGGGAGGCATTTAATGGACAAAAGAATAGAATGCTGCCTTGCAGAGTGGTTGATTATGGTGATTTCATTAAAAAGATTGTACGAGTGAGCCTTGACTACTATTCCTACTCACGATGTGTGCCAGGATACCAGAATTGTAGATGCCAGGATGCAGAACATTCCATTAGTTTTTACTAAAGATAATGCTTAATAAAGATATATATACACACATATACTTGTTTAACTACATGCCATATATTAAGTGTTAATATATGCAAACAGAAGTGCTTTTAAGCAAATACCAGAACACTTGATGGAATGGTATGTATGAGATGCAGATTTACAGAATTCACTTTCGGTGACTGATTTTGTGTAATGGTATCTCTTCTTTCTTTTTAGAAACAATGCGTTTTAAAAATTATTTTAAAAAACATACCTTTATTCTTCTTATGGTTTACAAGCAAGTAGGTAGGATTGACATAGATGTAACTCGGGGGACTTTATTTCTCACACAAGGTCCCCTTGGATTCTTAGTGTACTTTCCCCACAGGTCTTTAGACAGGAAGTATATAATTAACGTGGTTATAAGGGATGGCAAGCTCTCGTGTCCACCTCCAGGGTCTCTGGACCTCTTTGGCTTCTCCTCGCATGCCTCCCTCAGTGCACTCCCTATGTTCCAGACACTCAAACCCCTTTCCTTTCCTTTTTCCCTTTCACCTAATGCTCCTGGATAACTCCTCATCCTTCAAGATTGAGTTGGGGGTATTTCACTTCCACCTTGCTTTCTTAATCTCCCCAGGTAGGTTAAATGTTCCTTATCTGAGTTCCCCTATCATCTGGGCTTTCTTTCTTTAATACTGCTTATCATATCATCTTGTAATATGTACTAGTCTTCAACTTGGAATATACTCCCGAAGGCAGGAAATTTGTGTACAAAATGATGCTGTCCTGATGTAGAAGAGTTCCAAATGGGTACTATTCTAAGAATATGACATGAGAAAGATGTGAAGTGTACATTATTGTAAAGTTTAGATCAGGATTCCCTAACACCTGTATTGTGACATAGGCTGATCATTGCAATGAGTTACCTAACGCTTGATTGCTCCAATGGGTGGGTATCTAAAGCCATAAAACAATATGGTTCTCATATCAAATTCATAGTTTATCTTGTAATACTGGAGTCTATACCACATAACTGACTTTTTCACAGTAAGTGATTATATGTGGGATCCCAAGAGTCTCTATCATAATCATAAAAAAAATCTTAGTATCTATGAGAATAATAACCACCATAGTTTTTAAAAATTATTTCATGCCCACTTGCCTCACATAATTTTATGTTTATTTTTAGGCTACGATATGGAGAAGGAGCAAATAGTACCTTGAAAATATGAATACTTTAACTCAATGACTACTATGTTATCTTGTCATCTACAAACTTTGGAGTCATTTACATAGACCTCTGAAAAAAATAGCAAAGATATTTTTGTTTATTTCTTCCACACTGCTTTTAGGCCTCATGAAAATATTAAAAAGTAAAGCCAGCATTGAATATTACTTTTCTGATCCATTAGTGAATTATATCTTACTAGTTACAATAGGAGTTAAAGCAGTATTTTAAAGAAAGGCAAAATGCATTAGTAAATGTAGTAGTACATTTCACAATAGAGGTGGTTTTAAGTCCTTTTAATGAAAGATCACTAAATACTCAGTTTTATCCAAATATCATATTCTAGAGTTTTATTTTGTACCATTAAGTATCAATATACAACTGCCTACATTTTGTACATCTGATGATTACAAGGCAATCATAGTAGTCACAGGGAAGAGGTTGGAAAGCAGTGATCTGAGTCCTTTAAGATCAATATTTAAAAGAGAAACTATAAAGCACATTTGGATTTGTTACCATGTGCTTTTTTCCATTGTGTGTTTCCTGACTGCTTGTTTGGTGTTATATGAGGAAGTGGCCTAAGGGAGGCCTTGTCTGTTATCAATGCGGTGAATACCTTGGAGTTGAAAAACCAAATTAGGTCCAACTTTTCTCTGGATATTGCTGGCTATATGACTTTCCCCCATCCTTATTTGATTGGGGTGGACTCCCTGAATGGGTAGATATGATAAGTAAGCTTGGATAATTCAGAAGAAAAGAGAGAAATATAAAGTTGTGAATTGACACAGGAACCAGTAGCTATACAACCTGAAAATAAGGGACAAAAGTGGAAACGACATAAGAAGCTATGGACCTCAGTTTGCCTGAACAACCAGCAAAAGCACTCATCTGAAGGGCCAGAAAAATCAATTGTGAAGAATTTGAATTTTACACAGGGGTGACAAGGAGCAAACACAGAGTTTGGGGACGGGTAGGCAATAAAGCTAGTTTTGGCAGCAGTGCCTTGTGCTGATTGGAAAGGAAAATGATTGAGAGCAGCGAGGTTAAATGGAAATCAAGCTGAAGTGTCCAGGAGTATAGTGATGAGAGCAGAGATCACCATCTGGTCAATGGGAATGAAGAGGTGATTTCTAGAGACCTTTTCATAGAAGTGATCGGGATTTTTGGACAATCTGAATATAGCATAAGAAAATATGGATGTAAAGGCAAAATTAATTCCATCCTTTGAATAAAAGTAGTTTTTCTATAGTGGAATTTGGAAAGGGGAGAATTTAAAGAAAAATATAAAGTCACAGTTTAATCTGCTTTCTTGCATCTTTTTCCTTTCCTTTCTTCCCACCCCCTTCCTTCCTTCTCCCCTTGCTCCCTTCCCTCCCTTTTTTCCTTCCTCCCTCCCCCACTCCCTCCCTTCAAATCAGGTTAAAAACCTACTCCAGGCACAGAAAATTTGGGAGAGCAGGATGAGGAGAATGGATAGGGGGATCTTAAATATTTGATTCTGAAATGACAGGCAAAAGGAACATATATGACAATATGAACACAGTGCTTAGGAGGAAAAATGTGACTATAAATGTATAGAACAACAAATCAGACGAGGGAGAAAACAGAATCAGTAATTTTGAAAAGAAAGCTGCTATAACCACCTTGGGGAGCTGTTACGAGACAGAGATGATGGCAATAGGGAGGAAGGCTCAACTTGAGATGCAAGTAGAATAGGAATAGGTAAAAGGAGCCCAAACGGAACATAAGAACATAGGAAAAAGGTTTTCTTAAGTTTAAAAAGGCCTGAGGAAAAAGAAAAAGGTGTGGCTCAAAAAGATACCTTAAACCTAAAGACAGAGTAGAAGGATATAAATATAAAATCATACATGTATCTTCTATACCAGTTTCTAATCAATTTGGTCAATAATCTAGTAACTATATCATCTCAGTCTAGGGTTTGTCTTTCTTATTTTGGATTTGGCTTTTTTTTTTTTCCCCCTTGAAAAGCATCCTTTTTGAAGTCACCTCACTTTCATAGTGGGTTGACCAGAACAATCTCTAAAATCTCTTCCAGTTTCTACATTCTGAGCTTGTAGCATGACTAGGATGATTTGCTTTGCACAACTTCTTGCAAACGATCTCATATATAACATGGTTTGCAATTTTTTAGTGTTCAGTCTTGAGCAATGACAAAAGAATCAAATTGAGAAATCATTAAATTAAACAATTACATTCCATCTTTAATGTATCTTTTACTGTTAATTATAATGATTCTCTACCTTCTTTGTGTAAAGTAGTCACCACGGGGACTAAAACAGGCAGAACCTTTATGTCGCCCAGGTCTCCGTAGTAGCCTTCCATATATTTACTCTAAGTCACTTTGTGTGAAAAATGAGAAATATCTCAAGTACTAAAGTATTTACTTTATTTGCCAGTTTTTCTTCCTTGGAAGCCTCCAAACTAGTAGATTTTAAACTTATAAGCAGATGAATTTCAATATCATGTTATAAGAGCAAAAAAAAAAAAAAAATAGAAAGAAACAAACAAAACAAAAAAGTAAACATTTCTGTGAGAGCCCAGGACAGGAAATAACCAGTAACCAACCCTATCTGAGGAAGTCACGAAAGACTTCACGTATTTGAGCTGGCTTTTATAGGATGGTTAAGAGTCTGCTTGATGGAGAAGGAAGAGTGGTAGTGGAATAATGTTTTAGAATAAGAAAAAGCATGTTGGAGTTTCAGATTCACCAAAGAATAGGGACTGGGACACATGGGGCTGGATCTTATGTCCTTTGGGGTTATGGCAGTTAGATATCATATTTGTCTTTATTTCCTACTTGCGTCCAAATGTAGCAGCAACTCAGTAAATATTGACTGACTGGCTGGCTAATGAATAAAACTGCAAACATAGAGGAGGAACTTATTGTGATGAGCCTGTGTATCAGATTAAGGAACTCACGTTTTTGTATTAAATTTGTCAGATTTTCACTCTAGATTCTCTTTAGTGGGTTCATCTTTTCTTTTGTTCTATAAAATGTCTTTTTCCCCATTTTAAAAAAATAATATTTGATGGGGGTTGTTATCGACATTTTTCTTTTGCTAATCAAGGCAGTGAGTGTCAAACTTTAGCATGCATCGAAATCACCTGGAAGAGTTGTTGAAACAGACCGCTGGACCCCATTGCAAAGTTTCTGACTTATTAGACTGGGGTGGGGCCCGAGAATCTGCATTTGTAACAAGTTCCCAGATGCTGCTGATGCTCCTGGTCCAGGTACCACACTTTGAGAAGCCCAGTGCTAAGGAATCTCCACTACAAGTAGTTAGGCTATTGACAGCTATTCTAAAATTTTTAAAATGTAAAATATTTTCAACAGATTCATGCAAACACAAAATTTCAAGCAGACGTAGTTATTTTTATTGCTTTTCTTGATATTAGATTACAGGTGTAACCAATTTTATGGAATTGGTACATTCTTAAAACTTTATTCATATGTTGAATTCCATTTTGCATAACTAAGAAAACAAAATGTTAGTTGAATACTCAAGAGAGAAAAATATTTTATGATATAAAGGCTCATGCCTAATTTGTTGGGTTTTATGTTTTTATTGTTTTGAAACTTAATAGTTTCTTACATAGACTCACCCGTAAAGAAGCCATTCTCCTTTAGAAATGCTGTGATTTTTACTGGATTACAGGGAGCCCAGTTTTTCCACAATACTATCAGAATCCCATGTACACTAGCCAGAACCATGTGGGCTTCATCATTTCCTGCCAAGTCCTAGATCTCTCGGCAAAGTGACTGTTTTTCCCACTCGCTGTGAATAAGAACAGCTGCCCCTTTTGTCTCTGCTTTTGAAGCCAGTGCATATGCTTGAGTGATTGAATAGAAGCTGGTGTTGGCTCTTCAAGTACAAAAGCAAGAGGAGATCAAATTTGGTTCGTGCACACTGGTCAAACACCCACTCACAAGGCTGATTACAATATGTGATGTGCTGCTGCTTGGCCTTCACAGACTGCTCTCTATATGAGGTTCTCACCTCTCTGAGACTTTTGTGTGGAATCCACTTTGCATTACCAAACTCCCTTTCCCGCACTAAACTCTGTGCGAGAAAAGCAGCTTCCCTTGAGTGTAGGAGATATTGATATGTGGGTAGTACAGAAATGATGAAGGGATTCAAGTCTGGATAAAGAGATAATTTAATTAAACATAGCCAATAGAGAGCACATGGAGACGTAAAGAAGTCTCATTAAAAAGTACCCATTGGGCCCACACTGAAATATCTAGACTTCTCTTGCTGCCCACAGGAACAGAAGTTCCTGTTCTCCTGTTCTACGTTAATAGGGATGGGAACACATGATCTTTTTTCTGCTAATGGGATGTGACTGCAGTAGTGAATTAACACTTTCTACTTATGGTTCATTCTGTTTCTGTGAATGGCACGGGTGATATTTCACCTGTCAAGTATTTACTTATGTTTGTTCCAAAATGCATTTGAAGAAGAGGGTGGGTGGGAAATCAAGCCTAATCTTGAACAGAGAACAATGTGTATTCTTGTTACTTAGAGACTTGAAAATTTAACATGACATATGCTGGCTGTACAGTCAAAACTTATCACCACCCACAACTTTGGAAGCTTGACAGGATAGCTCTGTAGAAGCCACTTCCTCAGCAGATGCAGTTTGATATGTCAAGCGCAAGGACCTGACTAAGGCAGAGGTAATCCTTTCAGCTAGGCCTTCCATGTGTGTGGTGACTGGGGAGGTTTTACTAATCTCATCTCATAAAATTAAAATAAAAAGCATTGTTTTATCCAGTTTATCCAGGTTCTGATGGTCATGATTTTAAGTTGGAATATATTAATCTTGATACTAGTGAACATTGGTTTATACTGCCCTTAAAATGTAGATCAAGAGGAAACATTTTATCAAAGTTAGCAAATTTTGTTTGTATTTTATCACAGATATTGAGAGCATTTTTATGAGTCCAGTGACTATAAATATTATTTCGCTTACACAATTCTTCTTGAGACTTAATACCGAGTTGACATAATAATATCTTATGGTTGTGAGTTCTTAAAAGATATTGGCCTCTATGAACTTCATGTCACATAATCTAAAAGTTAAAATTTTAGCTTATAAAGATTTTTAATGTTTATGCCCCTAGCCAAACATTGTGACCTTTTATAGATCATAAACAGGTTAATACTGTGACTACTTTTTTTCAAACGGCCATTTGAAGTTTTCTAACTTATGACTATAATGTTTTCCCTCTTGCACTAGATACTGGTCATTAAGTATCTGGCTCTATAATGACACTAGTCATCATAGTTCTCTGGCTCTTTAACGATTAGCCATTTCATAATAATTTGTCCTCTGATTCTGTTCACCATTTCTTTTAGATGTGTCACTGATAATTTTTATTTCTGAAAAAAGAGTTGGACTTTATATATCTAAATATATTTTGAAATTTGAAGTAAATCTTAGCTTCTCTGAAGAACATGCATATTGCATTTTTTTTTCTGGTGTTTGCTCTCCACTTTACTGTCCGACACCTCCTTTGCCTTTCCTTTGTCATTATTCTTCTCCCTCTGTTCCTCTCTTTCACTAGTTTCTCTTTTCTGTATGTCTGCTTCACTGATGCTCAAGATACAAAGTCTGAATTTAAATGATCTCTCAAGCCTTTATTTCTATTTCTGGTTTCTCACCTGTTTACAGGTGAAGGTGCTTTAGATAGAAACACATAAGCTTTTTTCACATGTAAAGGAAAACTGCAAGATCCTAAATTATATCCAATTACAGGTTTTCCAAGCATTCATTCTCTCTGTCCCCATATTTCTCAATCTCCATTCTTTATTACTATCTATTGAAATAGAGCACATATACTATGCTTTGGCCAGATGCAAATTAACCAGAAAGGAACAACAACAAAATTACTACCTTTGAAAAGTATATATTCTACAGCAAGCATAAGTCAAAGACCACAAAGACATTTATCTGAAAAATACCAATACAATATACCAAAAGAGGTGTTTTTTTCTTCTTTTTTTAATAACATTTCCCCTCCAAAAGTTGTAGAAGACAGTTAAGTGGTATGACCTATATCAAACTAGATGTTATCCTTATTGGATGGTAGGAAGGCTAGAAAAATTACCTTAAAAATTACTGCTTTATAGTTGGCTTTGAAAATAAATAATATATAAATAAAGTTCTAGGTCATATTTCTCACGGTGTTAACAAAATGGTATGTAACTAGAATCAATATAAGGATTTGGAAAGAATATGGAGCTATAGAATAGGACTGGGCTCTACTTCAGTTTCATCACTAACTAATCAATAGCCCAGCAAAATGAGGTTTGTTTTTGTTTGTTTGTTTGTTTGTTTGTTTGTTTTATCAATATGTAAAGAGAAATATGTACCCTTGGGGTTTTATTTTATACATAAACACCTCACTCGTAAATTGCTTCTTAACCAAAGACATTCACTAGAATATGGCCACTAGTCAGGAAATGTGTGAAAACATTATGAGCACCTCAAATATTTCACCAATTCTATGTATTTTATTCATAGAGGAGGCCCTCAGTCTGTGACTCAATGATGAATTATTGTTATTATTTTTATAGTTCTAATAATGTTAGTTTTTCTGCCCACAGAAGACTAAAAGCAGAAGACAAAGAAGCTGGAAAAGAGTAAAAGAACAATTTTGGTCAAATGAGGCAGATACGACTCAATGACAAAAAGTGACTTATGATCAACTTATTTTAAAAAAACAGATAAAAATATAGGTAGTATATATAAAGACACAAAATTCCTAACTATCTATAGGTATGTGATTTCAGAAAAACATTCCAACACATTTTCAATGGGCCTTGAATGTGCTGTTATATTTCATATGGTTCATTAAATAACTGATATCTTTAATGAAGGTGTACTGTATAATATGTTGTTTAATAGGTGCTACTTTATTTTGTAAAACAACTTTTTAAAATAATATTTGTAATAGTATCTGAAGTGTTTAAGGTAAATATTATAACATTCATTTTGCAGATGGAGAAATTATAAATTCTACAGATATCTGCTCAAGTGACAAGAGCCAAGTGGCAGAGCTGGACCTGAGGACAGGTTTCTTTCTCCTATATCTGGCTTGAAAATAAAATTTTTTTAAAAGACATATTTATACCCATTTTTTTGCTGTTTAATAAATCATGAAAATACATAAAATGTTTTAGAACACTTCCTACCAAAATCATTACAGTCGTTTATGAGACTTCTAGTCAATATGGTGAATAGAATGTATACAGATATTGTCTCAGGTAAAATATAAGTGAAATGCAAGTCATAGTTAAGTTTAAAATAAAATAAAGGAAAGCTTCACGTCCAATAAACAAAAAGGGATTTTAAAGCCAAGACAAGGAACGGAGCTAAAATTGTAATCTTTGTGTGTATAAAGATTAAATATGCACTCTAGGAAGAAAAGTTTTACTATAAATTGCAATTGGCATCAAACTACCCAGGTATAATAAAGAAATGGAAGTGTGCTTTCTTCAAAAAAAAGAAGATAGGAAGTGGCAGTTTTGATCATGGATAGAAATTGGCCTAAGGAGTGGTTCTGGATCATTCATGGATGGAGCCAGTCACCATGAAAATTATGCTTGAGCTATGCATGAAAGTGGGATCTAGATTTGACTTGTATGCATGGCTGTAGGACGTTAGGCTAGGTCAATGCAAAACTGCCTTCCCATCTTAGGGCAATTGTAGAGCCTTAGTCTGAACAACTCCTGAAAGAAGATGCACATAGCAAATAATTACAAAGCGTGTAAGGTACCCCCGGCTGTGGTTTAAATAGTGAATATAATAAAGATCCCCAGTCCAGAAACTATGGATAATAGATCATCTAAATTATTCTTTAAAACCAATATGTTTTAAACATACAAAAAAAGATGAATAAATAAAAACTGAAAGAAAAAAAATATTTGAGAAATGGAGCTGAGTTTTAAAAAACTAAATAGAAATTACAAAAAATATCCATTAAAATTTTAAAAGTCTATCACAGAGAGAAAAAAAGAAAAATATGAAATAATAGTTAAGAACAAGAAGTTCCAAAACACAATTGATATTCCAGAAGGCAAAAATAAAATAATATTTAAAAAGAAAATGGTGAATCACTTTTCTGAATTAAAGAAGGCCATGAAAAAGAAAGTTCTGAGTGTCAAGTAAGAAATAATATTTAAAAACTCACATTTAATTATGTCCTTCAGTGATATTTCAGGATATCAAAGATAAAGACAGAATTTTTAAAGCTTCTAAGGGAAATAGACAGACACATTACTTATAATGCAATAATAAGCATACTCAGAGCCAACTTCTTCTGAGGAACAACGAATGCCCGAAGACAATAGAGCAGTTTCAAAATGATTAGGAAAACTAGATATCAACATAGAATTCTATACCAAATAAATTATCATTAAGAGGTGAGGATAAAATAAATATTGGTTTTCATGTATGAAGACTAAATATTCATTACCCAGAGAAGCTTGTTAAAATTATTTGCTAGTAACAAAAAAATTGATGATAAAATAAAGAATAAAATGTGAAGAAGCAATAGAAGACAAAAAGTTCTTCAAAACATGGAGAAAACATAAAAACATTAAAAATATAAAAGTAACAGTAAATTAAGAGTTATAAACATAAAATAATAGACAATGAATCATGGGATATAGAAAATTAGGGTGTTTAAGGGGAACTTAGAGCATTCTGAGTGTTCTGCATTATTCAGGAGGATGCTAAATATACTGATTATACATAGCTTTGTTAAGGATGCAGAGTAAAATGCAGTGCTAATCACTAAAAAAAATGACTTCCTACAAGTATGAAATAAAAATGAATTTAAAATTTAAAAAATCAAAGTGAAGCAGTTAAAAAAAGTAAAAAAAAAAAAAAAAGAAAACTCAAAATGAAATAAAGACTTAAACATAAGACCCAAAACTATAAAACTCCTAAAAGAAAACATAGGGTAAACACTTTATAACATTGGTTTGGCAACGGTTTCTTGGAAGTGACATTGAAAGCACAGGCAATGAAAGCAAAAATAGACAAGTAGAATTACATCAGACTAAAAAACTTCTGCACAACAAAGGAAACAGTCAACAGAATTAAAAAAAAAAAACACAGAATGGGAGAAAATATTTGCAAATCATATTATCTGATGAGAGGTTAATCTCTAAAGTATATAAGGAATATCTAAAACTCAATAGCCAAAAAAATAATAACCCAATTAAAAATATGGATAAAATATTAAATAGACATTTCCTCAAAGAAGACATACAAATGGCTAACAGGAAGATGAAAAAATCCTCAATGTCACTAGTCGAAGAAATGTAAATCAAAACCAGAATGTGATATCACCTCACAAGTGTCAGGATGGCTATTATAAAAAAAAAAAAAAAAAAAAAAAAATTGGTTAATTAAAAAATCGAGTGTTGATAAAGAAGTGGATATATTGGAACCTTTGCTCTCTGTTGTTGAAAATGTAAAATGGCATAGCTATGATGGGAAACAGTATGGAAGTTTCTTGAAAATTAAAAATAAAACTTACCATTATATGATCCAGAAATTCCACTTCTGGGTATTTAATTCAAAAAATTTAAAACAGGATTTTGAAAAGATATGTGCCATTCTATGCTCAAACAGCCAAGAGGTGGAAACACCCTACATTAATTGACAGATTAATGGATAATGAATATGTGGTATGAACATGCAATGGATACACATACAGATGAATTAATGGGTAATGAAAATGTGGTATACATATTTCAGCTTAAAAAATATATGGCAACACAGATAAAACTTAAAGACATTATACTATGTGATATAAGCTAGTCACAGAAAGACAAATACTGCATGATTTCACTTATATGAGGTGTTGAAAATAGTCAAACTTATAGAAGCAGAGAGTATAATAGTATTTCCAGGGGCTGGACAGAGGAGGAAATTGAAAGTTGCTGTCCGGAAGGTATAGTGTTTTAGTCAAGCAAGATGAAAAAGTGTTAGAGATCTGCTGTACATGCATACACACATATAGTTAAAAATATTGTGTCGTACAATTAAAAATTTGGTAGGAGGGTAAATTTCATGTAATGTTAGGTAAAATTAGGTAGATACTATTGTTATGCCTATTCTAGATGAGGAAACTGAGGCTTCAAGAAGATGCCTAATGTTTGTCTCTGTACCTTTTACACACACGTTCAATCATCTGAAATGCTGAATCCTCTCTTTTGTCACCCACTTTTTTTTTTAATATATGTTATTCACTCACTCAGCCCTCTCCCTCATTCCACACTCGCTGAGCCTCATGGTCAAAGACTCTCTTTCCTTTTAATATTCCCCAGAGAGTCCTGAAGAATATTTGGTATACTATAATTAATCATTAAAGATAATGTAATAGACTCTTGTGGAACCTGAGGCTCCCACTAAAGGTCCTCTTTTGTCCTTTGGAACTAAAGATATTTCCTTTCCTTCCAAAGTTTCAATAACATACAGTTAAAATGCACTGTCCCAGAGTCACAAAGTAGTGTCTTGACAGACTGACAAGGATTCAGAAACAGATAATTTAGCAAAACCCAGTCTGGGAGCTTTTTCCAGTAAACGTTAGAAAGGTGAAAGAGATGGAAGCAGTTCTCACATTCAGTACTCACATTCAATACTTCTGGAGACTACTTCGGCAGGAATTTATTTTGTGCCCAATATTCTTAAAAATCATCATCTTAATGATGAAGATGAAAATAATGGAGGAAACAGTTTCCTGGATCACAGGATTTGATTTTCTCTATTAGTTGGATGCATGCAACAATGCAGATTTGTAATTCCTTTATTTCACCTCTCTGAGTCTTAGAGCAACATGAACAAGTCCCACCAAAAAGTTTTAATGAGGCACAAAAAAGACGGTCAAAGGACTTTTCTCCTTCAGACTAAAAATCTAGTCAGTGGTATAGGAGTCAAGAACGGTATTATAGTTCATTTCCTAAACATTAAACCATTTTCCTCTCTCTTTCTAAAATGTTCATTGTCAAGGAAAAGCAAAATATTGTATAGTTCTTGGTGGCCAATCTAAGATTAAAGGTAACTGTCCCTCTCTGTACTTAAAATGACCTCAATTTATAACTACTTGGATCACCTCCAGATTCATCTATAATTTAATTATATTTATCCCAGCTCACCTAGAAGAACTTAAAATGAAATAGTGACTTTGGTTTGTGAGGTTAGAATCAATAGCTATTAAGAGAATGAGATTTTTAAATCTAGGAGAAAAAAAGCAAGTACTTAAAATATCTCTTGCATCAGCCTCAAAATTCTAGGTACTCAGACAATGCAGATATGATAGAATTTATCACAATGCATTATACATCTTTAATGTCTAGAAGGGTCGAAGTTAATGCAAGACTGATTGTCAATCAGAATAAGAGCTAAAAATTCAGCTTTCAAAGTATTTTAGACTTGTGTGGCACATTTAGAGAGGCAGACAGATCCCGAAGGACTGAAATTGATGAAAGCTATAAGATAAGAAAATTCTATGTAAGCCAAGTGTACGAGTTTCTCTAATTATGTCATTGGCATCGTGTAAATGCCAGACACCATTTTATATGCAGCTTAGATATAGCAGATGTTGGCATTTAAGTATAGGTTGCTATGAGAGAAAATTGCCCTTGAATGAAAGAGGAAGTTTACTGGCAGAGAAAAATGATTTTCTCAGTTAACAGTTATAACCCCAATAATAGAATTGTTTTCAACCAGAGGTTGTGGGGTGGGAAAGGAGGAAAGATATAATGATACCTCAATTCCAATCTAAAAAAGAAAGAAAATCAGCTTCAGTTTAAATTGCGGATGTGTGGGTTGTATACATAGAACCTTCTCCTCCCTCTCTTCTCAAACCTCAAGACTTCATGTTAAATGGAACAAATCACATCCTTCGTGGTTCTGCTCTGTTTGGTACAGCTGCTTGCTGCAGGTGGTGCCCTAAAAATATATTGTTTGTTTATTTTGCAATATAGCCGTCTGCAGAGTGGTACCTAAAAGTGCAACAGCTCCCTTTTCTTTCTGTCAGTGAACTAAATGATGAAAGACTAAGACCTCTGCCAAACCTAGCATGAAATGGCCCAAATAAGAGGCACAGGTAGTGCTTGAGGCTCAGCTCCTGATAAGTTCCATTTTCTTTGGATTCATGTGGCAAAGCTGACAAGCAGACTATCTGTCATCAGAGCCTCTAACTGGGTTTCAGCAAAGCAAGGCCAAGCAACAAACCGCCTCTGTTGGGAGAATCATTATGCTCTCTGGGGATTAACATCTGTAAGCATATGGGATTTAAAGGAAAAAAAACTCAAAATGGATCACAAAAAGAAAGTAAAATGAAGATTAATCTCAGGTATATGTTCATGCAGATATATTTAAATAGAGCTTTCAGTGAGTTTTTAAAATTTTAAATGTAAATAATCAAATAATTTTTCTAGCCACATTGGCAGGTCCCTCAGAGTTAACCCTTATTCACCTCACAGAATTGTTGAACACAATATAATAACTCATGTGTGAAAGTTTTATACACTATAGTGAAAATAATGATATACAAAATTATATTTTCATTATTATTCTTCTAGATTTTTCTCATTGAATGAACCTTAAAAAAACACTCTCCCAAATTTCAAGGTTTATATGAACTAATTGGTACAGAGAGATCATTGACAATAATGAGTCATGCCCACCAACCTCTGGCAAGACATTGTTTACCATAAAAATTTTACTTAGCATTGCTGGGATTGTGATGAATAGATTTTATCATTTAATAGATGAAAAAAATAAAATGTAACACTAGAAGGTATTTTCTAGAAAAACTGAAAAATATTGGCTTCCAGCCAGCAAATAACTGATGTTTCTCTAAAATTTAGTTCCATAGAAACGTCTTTGGATTATTAACCTGAGAGGAGAAATGGCGCCAGAAGAGTGAAGATGATGTCATGATTCCAACCTTCAGAACAGGGATGATGCTGTTTATCATGACAATGATAGAGAGAAGGATAGACAGTTGGAGGGCTTTAGAAGGGGAGTAGTAAGGTCACCATCAGGCTTTATAGGCAGGCAGAAGCAGATAAATAAAAGAAGGCAAAATGAATTTTAAAAAGTTTAAAAAATAAATTTAAGAATGATTCAAATGTGGGAATAGAGTAGGAGAATGACCACATTTGGAAGGAAAGTGTTTAGTATTTTAAAGAAAAAGAATTTAAATGGACTGAAGGCAGAGAGAGGAAAGACGAGTGATACAGCTAAGCTGACTTACTTTTGAGAATGTGACCTGTAATTACTGACTGCAGGTTGGTAGATAGTTACACATGGTCAGAGCTGCAGATACACCCTCATGAGTGGAGGTCACTAGCCTTACCTATCTTTTACCTAGAATGCTCTTCTCCCAAACATCTACATGGTCCAGCTCTCATGATACTCAGAAAGTGGTTCAAAAATCACCTATCAGAGTCACCTTCCTTGATCACCCTTTGGTAGTTCTTTTACCTTATCCTGCTTTATTCTGCCATATTTGCAATTAGCATTAACCAAAATAATCATGTGACAAATAGCTGCCTCATTAAGTATAATAAAATATAATATTTTGAATTAAATTCAGAGAATAAGTGATAAACATATGTGTGTAAAAAGATGTAGCCTTGACTCTCAGGGTTACTACTTAATAACTAATAATCCAAAGACGTTTCTATGGAACTAAATTTCACAACTTGTGGGAGTCAGAACAAAGATCAGAGGAATAAATGGCAGAGTCAGGACGAATTCAGCCATGATGCCACAGGACAGGAATAGGAAAGAGGATAACAAGGACTAGGAATTATATACTGCATTGTGTAGAAGAATGTGTGGGTTGAAAATAGTAGAGTTTAAAATACTATTTATAGGATCAATACAAGCAAAAGGTACAGAAGGAATATTACAGATGGCTCTTCTTCTACTGTGTAAACACTATTTAGCTTAAATGTATTTGCCCATATTTTAATTCTTTTTTACTCAAGTATGACATGCTAAACAATAAATTATCCCTCATATAATAGCTGTCATTATAAATCATCTTTACATCTTTCCTTTAAGAACGCCCTGCTGTTATTTGAAAAGGCTAACACATTCTGCTATTATTTTACCACTGTTTAGAAGTTCTTGTAAAAAAGAAATTGCCAACAGACATTTCTTATAAATGTTTATCATAATAATTGATCATGACTGAAAAGACATCCTAAAATACAATGATATTATATATTACAAAATAAGATGGTAACCTTTTTTCAAGGCCAAGAACTTATGTTTTTGAAAAAATACTCTTTTAGTATGTGCTAAATACTAAATATATATACTAAGTACTCTATTTCTTTCCAAAATGACTTATGAATTAATATACTTAACTATTTTATTCTGAAACAAATTTGTAATTATAAATTTAAATATAAGAAATGAAACTGTACATGGCTCATTGCACAATACTCTATGTAGACAATTTCATATTATTGAAGAAAATATCTCATTTGAAACCTAATTATTGGTGATTTGTTGCAGCCTATAATCCCTACTACCATCTTAAATGTGTTGGTATTTTTATTCCATAATGTTTCTAGCTATTCTCATAGATCAAGTGACATACTCTGGGAGGTAAGCAAGTGCTTCAAACATTATGTTTACATAGAACCTGATATTACATACTGATGATAATGATTGATATGGGATAAAACTTACCTTTGCGTAGGCTAGTGTTTGGTACACTAAATAGTATTACACTGGCTTGAGAATCACAGTTCTGTTTGAGTAGTAAGTACACTTAGTTGGACTTTGTTCATTTTTGAACATCACTGTTAGTTTGAAAAAATAATAGTATTCTCAAGGAGTGGTGGGAGAAACTGAGCTAAGGAGAAAATAAATAACACCACCTTTATTGTTTTCAAGGAAATTTCTTAAACATTATCTCATTTAGTTCATAATTATAAAATAGTTTCTTATGCAGCTGTGTGTAAGAGTTAAGGATTGTTATTCCCAGACTGTGAATATTTTACTTTTATTTCTGAATTTGCATGTAGGGAATACCAGAAAACATTAAAAGCAAAAAAAAAAAAAAATCTTAGACTTAATTTGACTTTAGAGGCTGTTCAAGTTCTTGCGTTCATGAACTCACAAAACTACTCACCAATTTATAAGGGCACATTTCAGGAATAAAACAAAATAAAATAAAGTGCATGATAACTGAATCTTCAAGGTTTATTTTTACCAAACTTGACTGACGTCCGTGGATAAAACATCAGGGTATTAGGTTCTGAAAGGATAGTGTTCTAATGACTTTGTTATTGGCAAGATAAATTGAGAAAGGTTATAATGTTAAAACATGTGCCCATTTCAGAAGTATTAATAGGTCTTGATTATTTCTTCCTATTCAAGGATAAATCCAGTAGGGGTTCTAAAATTAGTTTGTAGAATATTGTTTATATGTGCTAAGAAATGTCCTTTCCTAATTCTATTTACCACTTTCATTCTCTTATTTCAGGAACTTTTTCATTGGAAAAATCCCCTGTTCACAATTGTGATTTGGTTCTTCTCATATTTTTATAAATATATATATAATTTATCATGATATTACAGAGAGACAAATCACGTTTATTTCATTTATTGGGTTACTATCCTATGACAAGTATGTCTGTGTATCTCAGTACTCAGGAGAACTAGAGTTTGGAGCAGTATGTAAAATATTTGAAGCCAAGCAGTAAAGCTATTGAAGCATTACAGGAGCTAGGGAAGAAGCCAAATGCTTGTCATTTTGTCTGTTTCTATCACAGGCAGCAAGTAGTTTTGTCCTAAGTAGAAAACTGTTGTCCAGTCTTGGACACTGGACTAGGAATTAGAAGACTCAGTTTTTAGTTCCAGCTCTATACCACCTCATTCTTTAGTGTGGAGATATAGTAGACCTGGTACAGATATACACATTCAATATTTGATGACAGACTAATTATGTCATGGGCTTGACCCTGCAATACTGGAAGGGAAATGACTCTCAAAGCCCAAAAAGGAGTTGATAAGCAATGGAGCTGGGGTACCATTTTTGGTATTATAGAGTCATCTTCCTGACCAAACACCAAATATTCCTGAGCAATTCAGGACAATAGAGAGATCAGTAGTGAAAAGAAAGGGAAGACGCTAATATTTCTGGTGAAAATTTTGAAAATTACACCCACATAGATCCTATTTCAGGCCTAAGGAGACAAAATTTCTAGACGTAAGTAATGTTCATGGTAATCCTTTTAAAAAGTGAGTAATTTCCAGTCTCAGGCAGCATTAAAAACCATTGCTTTAGAGTAATGGCCTTTAAGAAAGAATTTTTAGAAATCTGTTTAAAAACTGTGTACATTTGAAATTGATGTTTGATATTTTTCATCATTAGTTTAAATGGCTGTAAAAGGGCTAATTATATTGGCATATTATAAATATTAACATTAAGTTTTAAAGGGACATTAGTTACTCTTTTAAATATATCCAATGACATATTACTCAGCCATAAGAAGAGATGAAATACTGCCATTTGTGACAACATGGATGGACCTCGAGATAATCATGCTAAGCGAAATAAGCCAGACAGAAAAAGTTGAAAATTACATGATATCACTTATATATGGGGTATAAACCTAAAAGCAACAAATGAGCAGGACAAAGAAACAGAGACTCATGGACATGGACTATAGGCTAGTGGTTACTAGTAGGGTAGGCGAGGAGGAGGGAGGAAGATGGGGTAAAGGGAGTCAAATATAGGGTTTAGGAGGAAGGTGAAGTGGGTAAAGGGGATCAAATATATGATAGCTGAAGAAAACTGGACTTTGAGTGGTAGACACACAATAGAATATACAGATGTCAAATTATAATGTACACCTGAAAATTATATAATTGTATTAACCAATGTTACCTCAATAAACTTAATTTCAATAAATAAATAAATAAATAAATATATCTACAATGAAATTTGAATGCCATTGTGATTTGAAATTCACCCTCTTTCATTTAAAAACACATGTGCATATTCTTTTATATAATCATAAATTTTATGTATTTCCTTTTCTTTTGAACTTGTATTTCCATACCACTGCATCCACAGAACTTTTTCTAATATAATGTTTATTTATTTTAAAGTTTTATACCTATCACACTATCATACTTCTCTGCACCAACTATATATGTGTATAATATAAATTTGTATGTGTTAAATTAAATACGTATAAATTTAAATTTGATTTTTTCTTTCCCATATCTATAAGGCATTAAGTGTTAAAAATGTATTCTTTTTCTTGACATTTAATTTTTTTTCAGCTTTACTGCAGTATAATTGGAAAATAAAATTGTAAGATATTTAAAATATTCATTGTGGTGATCTGATATACAGATGCATTCTGAAAGGATTCCCACCATCTAGTTAATTAACACATCCATCACTTCACATCGTTATGATTTTTTGGTTGACAAAATAAAAATATGTTATTATTTGGGCTATCACGACAATTATGATTTTATAAAATTGATCAAATCAACAGTCGATTACAAATGTTGATCAAAATTAGGTACAAAAATAAAATTTTATTTGAAATTCATTTCTTAATAGTACTAGAATAAGGCAGAATTTAGTATGAGTTTATTTATTTATTTATTTTTTAGGTTTAAGCACAAAAAGTCTTGTTATAAGAGAAGAATTAGAGACATTTGTTACAATGACTCATTTAACTCCTACAACTTCTGATTTAGGTGTAAATAATTTACATGGTTATCTAAATAAAAATTATTTCAAATAATATACCTATTGACAGATCTATTAGGTTTTTCTTCAATTTTAATGACGGCAAAAAAATGGAAATTGCCCATTATGCATCAGCGATTTCTGGGAACTATACCAAAAACACTACCAAGACATAATAAACAACTACTAATTATGCTCCTAACTCTTTTTCTTAGAGGCACCTAGATTATTCTGATGTATATAAAAAAATGTGTGTGGGATACTGAATACTGAAATATTTCAAAATTATGTGATTTGAGCATATTTTTATCAAACCATAGAGCTGCAGATATGGCTAATTTAATTTATAAAAAATAGCAAACACAATAACTTATAAATTAAATGGCTAATTCATGTTTCACCGTGAAACAAATAAACTAAAAATCAAATCTATTTTGTTTCTTAAGGAAATTTGTCTTAATTTTTTCAATTCAAACAAATGTATCGAAGAATACACATGGCAACCATTTCACTTCTGAATGCAGTAGTAGCTGAGTATCAGCTCATACCATCTCCTCACTTACCCTTTTAAAACTACTAAAGTTCACAACATAAATTTACTATTTACCACTTTAATAGCAATATTCTAGGCTACATGAAAATCAGGACCCAAATCTTTGACAATCCAATCTTTGTCTGCAAATAAGCATTTCCAGATTAAAGGCGTCAAATGCAGCCTGAGCGATAAGCCCTTCCCTCTCATCCATGAACCACGCAAGTCAGCAACATCCAAAGAAATATTCATATGCCATTCCCAGCACAACCCCAAATCAACTTGGATAAAGGAAGGCATTTAAGGTTTTGAAAATTTCTTCACCAATGGTATTTCCAGGCAAGTCTTAGCAAGCTGAATGGCAAATATTTATCATTAACTGAGAGTAATTAGAAACAGCTGTGACTCCATCCATCTGAAGACATATAGTTTATCTTCAATTTTTTTTTTTTTTTTTTACCACAATCTGTTGAACAATGACTTCCATCATTTCATGCACTCTACAAAGCACAAAGTTTTCTGAATAGGGAAAAAGCTATAACTGAAGGATGAACTTGGAAGTGAACCTATGAACAGCATCAGATTTTTGAATCTATTCTAAAGCCTTCTATGACTTCTCTGCTAATTCATAGATGGTTTCCAAGCCAATTTTAATATCTGCAGGAAATATTAAGCTTATTTACCTTTTACCAATATCCTCTCCTGGTCTCCTAAAAATATTAACAGTCAATTGCTACAAACTTAGAAGTGTGTCAGAAGTAAAATAAATAAAGGGACTAAAGGGAAACAACACCTAGCAATTGTGGTTGGAGAAATTTATATAAAATGTAGAGATATTGGTCCTGTGGAAGTAAGCTAGAGAAAAGAAGGATTAAATATTTATTTTTGTTTTCTTTCTCCAATAAATTATTTAAAATCTTAACATGTATTTTAAAATATAAAGTTACTTCAGTGCTGGCCATATGTTTTTCCTTAAGCTTCATATTTGCATTTCTTTGTGAAACACCTTCCCTTTTCATTGTGTTAGTTATGTGAGTGAAGTATAATGTGCATAACAAATATAAGGCACAAACACCCATGGCAGACATAGCTAATTAATTATGGTATTCTTTGCCACTAAAGAACTCTGAATTTTTGGGCTTCAAGAATCCATTACTCATCAGCTGGTGCTGGCATGCAGGGTGAAGCCTATTTCTCATCCTTGGTACCAGAGAAAAACAGGTCAGCCTGTCCATCTTCCCTATTTACTAGCTAAGAAGTCTCGGGAAAGGCCTATAACCTGTTCTGCTGCCCTCACAGGACTGTTCCACAAGTCAAAATATTTAATTCCTGTGAAGACATTTTGTAAACGGTGCAGTTGTAAACACACATTTGAAGAAATTGGCTTAATTCTTTTGCAACGTGAATAGCATCATCTTTCTAGTTGACCTCCTCCTTGGCTCTCCCTATACATATTTATTTGATCTATTTTATAAGTGTAGGCTATTTTTTATTTTCGGTTTTATTAAAATTGTGCACACCTGCATTCCTTTTGAATGTGATATCTGATACTAACTAAAAGAAAATGCTGCTGCTGGAGGAGGAGAAAGCACAAAATCTCACACCTGGCTCATCATTATGGCATTCTGGCAGTCCTTTCTGCTCGGCTGGAAACTGTGTGATTAATAGCTCCTCTTCCCAATTACATGGATATTATACTCATCTTCCTTTGGCTGTAGACTGGAGATATCTTATGTATGTGCAATGCAAATGTGGGCTTTGTGAATGCTAATTTCAAAATCAGCTCAAAGTTGATTGGCAGAAAACCGAACAACGGGGTGACAGGCGTGCCAGGGGTCAGGAATCTGTGAAAGAAAGGCTTACGGAAGGTGGAGAAAAAGAACTAGAGAGATTTGGAGTTAATCAAGAGCAGTAGCTGGAAGAACAGCAGTTTATGAAAGCAGATCTAAGCCACATATCCTGGAAGAGAGGGCAGCTTCAAAGACTGGTGAAAACAATGAGAAGAGCGAGAGTTTAGCTGACTTTACAAAAAGCAGGATGGAACCAAGAGCCAAGATAATGCTGTAAACTGCACAAACTGTATTCTCTGTCTATCACAGCCCTGAAATGTGCCTGTTTGCACATGGTTAGTACCCTTAGGAACATCACTCCATTTTTGATTGTGACATCCTCAAGGTCAGGGATCTTGTCATTTGTTTCTCTAGATGCAAACAGGGGCCAAGCACTCAGATAGTGTTCACTGGACTGGACTGAACTGAACATTTCATGTCAGGGGGATGACTTGGGTAATGTGAAAATGAGAGGAGCAGAGATTCAAGACATTATTTCATCTCTTACTCATGACAGTAGGAAGGATCAGAACGACTATAGAAAAATGTAGTTGGAAGGCTTCCATTAACTAAGTGGAACAAATTGTTCAAGATAAGCTCAATTTTAATTTGCATTCTAAAACTCTAGTTAAGATTTGCTAAGTTTTATGTGCAGCGGATGCTTTCAGCCCAAGACTGGCTAGACAACAGCATGTCTAAACACTGAAAGGCTGCTGAATATTTTCCAAGCAGTCGGCTTGGGTACGCTGGCGCTAACTTATTTTCAGGGGATCCATAATCGGCATTGCAAAAGAATGGCTCCTGAATAGAACGGGTGGAAAAAGGGAGAGGTAAAGTTGTCACATCCTGTGATAGTTTGCTCAAACTATTTTTCCACTCAACTGGGGCAACGTAGACAGCATTGAGAGCCAATAGCTTGAAATATCAGTCACAACTGCTCGTAGAGACACTCCATCCATCTTCTTTGCGCTCTAGACATTTTGCCTTTACAGATGGTTTTTACTTATGTAAAATATATTTTTTTAGGTAGTATGTCAGACTCAGCACATGTTTCCATGTCCAAATGTATTTTTTAGAAAATTACTCGTGTGCCAAAATTTTATGTGGGGTTTAATAAATCAGTGAATACAGTTTATACATAATTTCAACTAACCTCTAAAATAGTCACATGTAACTATCCATGCATATAAGCAAGTTATATCTTTATAGCATCCTTGACACATAAATGGAAGTTTTCCAAAATGTTTAGGTACATTAAAAAACAGAGTTCCAACAAAGGAATATTTTATCTACAACCTCTCTCTAACATATATATGAAGATGTTTTATTTGTCCTCCAAAACCAGAAATATTTTATTTATTTATTTTATTTATTTATTTTATTTATAACACATGAGAATGAATACTTCAGCTAAATACATTTTAAATAATTAAATGACTACTTCCATCCCATCAAATCTAACTAATCTTTATTTTAAGATAATCAAGTGTAAGATTCTACTTGCATTATTCGTTGTTAATTTTAAGACTATGCACAATAACTGCAGGTCTACATGGAGTCAGAAAAAACATGTGGACTAGCACATGTAGATTTGTAATAAATAAAGGGAGACATCTGTAATAAAGTTGCCTAAACTTTATAAATCTCACAAAATTATTCATTTAGCCTTAAAAAAAGTTTTTCTTGAAAAGGAGTATGTTATTGATCTTATTTATCTCTTTGTCATAGTGAGACAGTGTAAAATAACATATTTTATATAAATAGGCATATATTACAAAAATAGTTCTACAAATATAGAAATACAAAGGAGTTATTGATAATTCCTACTGCTTCCTGGTAGAGGGAAGGCTCTTTATCAGCATAATACTGGGGAAAAAAAATGAGGGCATAAATCCTAGAAGTAGAGTTAATTCATAAAGCTGAATTGTATTGAGGGGGGAGGGACAAAGGGTGATGGATGGTACCTGGGGACATCTGGGAAGAAGATAAGGGCAAATGAAGAAGAGAATTCCCAAGACTAATAGCACAGCCAGAAAGAAACTGTGTGTGGGGCGGAATACCTATTGAAATCTTATAAATTTGGGTATTGCAGCATGTTAGTTATGAAAACTCTCTGATCTTCCCTTCAGATTCTTTGGAAAAGTCCACCAAAAGCCAAATAATCAAACCCTGACTGGTTGGATTTCTTATATAAAATGCTAAAGATGGCAATGTCTTTTAGTGATTGCTGGAAAAAACCGGCACACTCAGTCCAGGGCACGGCTTGGTTTAATCTCACAAATCCTTATTAAAAGTGGCATTAATTAGGAAATAGAAAATAGCCACATTTTACCTGCATATTCCATTGTGCGCACTGAGATTGCACAGAAATAACACAAGTCCGGAAGCACTAGAAAGAGTGGTTGGCTGTCAACACTTACTGCGAGGACAATCTGGAGGGAACTATGAGCCACTTCTATGTACTGGTACTCCAGAAAACACCCTGAGACCGTGATGTAGCGATGGTCTTCTGGGGCCCAGTCTGGGGCAGGTGTCACTGATGTCACCGTACATCCTGGTCCATTCTCCATCCACCAAGATCGGTGCATTGAAATATTAAAAGTCAGGATAAGGTCTGTTTCCTGTAAGAAGGCAATTTATAAGGATGAGAATTATTTTATAAAAGTTAGATTTTGGGGGCTGACTTGTTCTAGGTTTCCCATTTGAAAATGTGGATTTCCCTCCTCCTCTTACTACATTTTATAGGTAGAAAGAAAGCATCTAAAGTAAAACTATCAGTTCTACTTGAAAATTATGTACCTATGGTTTCTACTTATATAGGTTTACGTGATTACAATAATATAAATAAAACTATTAGTAAAATTATCAATGACTTACATTAATTGTAATACCAGAGTCCTTATTTTTAGGACTTGTAACTATTTCAAAGGGAACAATTTAAACTATTTTGTCAAGTGCAGTTCATCATTTATTAAATCTGCTATTTTCCTCTCCTTCAGACTATATGCCTTTTGCCCATTTTAAATATCAAAGTCGTACTTCAATTCAGCGAAATTTAATATAATGTGGCTAATACTAAAATGTGTAAGACCTTTATTTAACAGAACACAATACTTCTTGTTTTTTCTCCTTACTATTATTGTACAATTATATCAGGGTCTTTTCAATCT
The DNA here is from genome assembly GCF_000325575.1 of Pteropus alecto. NCBI lineage: Eukaryota > Metazoa > Chordata > Mammalia > Chiroptera > Pteropodidae > Pteropus > Pteropus alecto. The sequence goes on along the minus strand of NW_006494612.1, from coordinate 15,816,484 downwards.
TGTCAATTGGTACTGTAAAACTGGCCATAATATTTCTTAGAAAATATCATTAGCAAATTCTTGCAGGGTCTGGATAATAAGTCAACAAGGTGAGGTTCAGCACGTTAGGTTGATGTGTAGCTATACATGGAATAATGATAGAGTTTCTACACAGAGTTTGCAATCGCATACACAAACATGGAGTTATCAATAACACATGGACAAATGTTATCTTCCCAGAAGAGAATGGCTAAAAAGAATGAATGGAACACATTTTATTACCTGCCAAGTCTTCAAGAAAGATGAATTCTAACAGAGAGGGTCGGTCAGTGGTGAGAAAAAAGAATTATTTCAGTCTCAGTGACAGAGCTGCAAGATAATAAATGCCAACTACTCTCACTCCAAAATGAAGTGTTGGATTGACTAGGTAGATTTTGCATAGAAAATATATCAAATCAGGTTTTGTGACCTTGAACCACCACAAAAACTATCCATATTTTTGATTACATTAATTGGTTTTTGATTATTGAACCAGTCTTATATACTTGAGATAAATCCAACTTGGTGTGTGTTTAATCTTTTTGTATATTGTTGGATTCATTTTGAGAATGTTTTGTTGAGGATATTTGCATCTATATTCATAGAGGTATTTATTTGTAGTTTTCTTTTCCTGTAACGTATTTGTATGATTTTAGCACTAGGTTAATGCTTGCCTCATAGAATGAGTTAGAATGTTTTCCATCTGCTTCAGTCTCCTAAAGGAGACTGTAAAAAATTGATATAATTTCTTTCTTAAATGTATGGTAGAATTCACCAGAAAACCCATCTGGGCCTGGTGCTTTTTGAAAGCTATTAATTATTGATTCTATTTCTTTAATTGATATAGCTCTATTCAAATTGTTTCTGCTTGTGTAAGTTTTGGGTGATTGTGTCTTTAAAGAAATTTGTTTCATTTATATTATCAAATTTGCGGGCACAGAATTGTTAATAAATATTCCTTTACTATCTTTTCAAAGTCCATGGGATCTATAGTGATGACCTTTCTTTTATTCTGATATTAGTAATTTGTGTCTTCCCTAATTTTTTCTTACCCAGGTTAAAAGCTTATGAATTTTATTAATGTTTCAAAGAAAGAGCTTTTGATTTAATTGACTTTCTCTATTGATTTCTTGTTTTCAATTTCTATTATTTCTTCTGTAATTTTTATTATTTCTTTTTTTATGCTTACTCTGGATTTAATATGTTCTTCTTTTTCTAGTATCTTTGAGTGGAAGCTTGGGTTACTGATTTTAGATCTTTCTTCTTTTCTAATATGCACTCAAGTCTATAAATTTCCTTCTAAGCACTGCTTTCACTATATCCCACAAAGTTTGATATGTTGTATTTTCATTTTCATTTAGTTCAAAATAATTTTTAGTTTTTCTTGAGAGATCTTTGACCTATGTGTTATTTAGAAATGTGTTGTTTAATCTCCAAATATTTGGGGATATTCTAGTTATTTTGTTACTGATTCCTTTACATCTTGCTGCACATTTTTCACTATCTGTCCATAGCATATCTATCACTAATTCTTTTTAGACTAATAGAACTGTAAGGATTCATTCAATATTAATTTCTACATGGTCTAATACATCAGAATCAATAACTCTTTGTTCGTTATTTTGCTGGGGACTTTTGATCTAGAATTCTACAAGCTTCTGCTCTCATCAGACTCCAGGCATAATGTATAGAATTGGATATGGGTCTTCACTTAGCACTATTTCTCTCTTATGTTGGATCCTCAGTTTCCTGGATCTGATTAAGATGACTTAATATTCCCCTCAGCTTGACTAAATAGGTTTCTTCCCAAGTGTAGGCCTCCGATCTCAATTTTTTTAGAACGTTTTCTTTAGAAAACTTGCAATTGTAAATTATTTTCCTGCTCATTCAAGATGTAAATTTTCTAAAGCATAGGAATGTCTTTTTCAAGGTCTGGAGAGCCACCCTTTTGAAATGTAATTGTCAAAGAAGATAGCACCCTTATATCATGGTCTCTGTGAATGGATAGGAGCCTACCTTTGATAAGTGACAATTAACAAACACAGATGGCCTAATAACATAGACTAACTTTCCCCCTAATGTCCTCTATACATTTACATTAGCTCACCCAGGCATTAAAAAATCATCCCAACTTTTGTTTCAGTGGAGTAGAGTTTAATTTCTCTCCCATGTTGAAATAGTCTTTAATAAAGTCCTTGCCTGTTTAACTTGGAGTTGAACTCAGTTCTACACTGAAGTCTCTCTTTCCTCCTGCAGTAGTTAAAATAAAATCTATCTTGCCATTTTTAACCAGTGCCATTTTTTTTTTAACAGCTCTCATGCTTTTTTCTTACCTAGTTTGCTCTCTTGTTTCACAGAGTACATAATTCACTAGTTTCTTAAGAATAGGTGAATGATTTAAAGTCTCAAGTGTTTTCATCCTACTTTTATATTAATTGCTACTGTAGCTGAGTATATCTTCTCAGTTGAAGATTATTTTCACTCATAACTGGGTGGATATTTCTCTATTATCTTCTAGTTTCCGTTATTACAATTAAAAATGTATTTTTTGGTACAATTTTTTATGTAGCCTGTTTTTTTCTTTTGTTCTCTTGCATGTTTTTGTTTTAAATAGCGATATATTTCAAAAAACATCAAAAAGTGTAGAGGCTATTACAATATCATTATACCCATCACTCAGACTCATTAAATTTTATATTTACTTGCAGTAATTTTTTAAATAAAATTTGATACATAGAAATGATGTCACCTCTGTAAGCCTAAATACTATCTCTCTATCTCTCTCCTTCTCAACAGATAATTACGGTTATTATTTTGGTATTATTACTCTCATGAAAGATTTTCTGTAGCTTTACTGAATATTTACATAGTCAATAATATAAAGTGCTGTTTTTTAGGTTTCAAAAAATATATATATTCTCTATATATTCCATAACTTATTTTAGTTTCATATTATAATTTAAGATGATCTATGTAGAAAATCTTTTTAGCTTTAGCTTCTGAAATTCTATATGAGAGTGCCTTGATGGGTTTTTTTTTTTTTTTTTTTCATTAGTTTATAGAGCATCTGGAGGGCCTTTCCATCCAGGAGCACTTTCCTTCCATTCTAGAAAACATCCTGCATTATATACTTAATTGTTCCCTCCCCTTTACTTTTTTTTTTAATTAAAAGAGCTCCTATAAGTCACACATTTGACTTCCATGATTATCTCTTACATTCTTTTATTTTTTTTCCTATTGTTCATATCTTATATTTCTCTTTACTCTTTTTGGAGATTTTCTTTACCAAGTGTTCCCAATCTGACATTGAACTATAGTTTTAATTTTTAATATTTTAAACTTTTAAGAGCTAATTCTTCTTTAATTTTTGCTTGTGTATAGCTAATATTTTTAAGTTGTTTCTTGGCTATAACTTTTCTTAGTTCTCTGATTATTGTTTTTAAATTTTGTTTTCTACATTGTTTTTGCTTTTTTTAAAGTTACTTATTTTTAGTACATAAATAAGTAGATAAATAAATAATATTAAAAATAGTTATCAAGAATCTACTATGTGCCAAAAGCAATGCTCCTACCCTTATAAGAGGGGGAGATGGACAAAAATATATTTATAAAAATCTTACAATATGTATGGAGTGATTAATATGTGGAGAAAAATAAATTCAAGTAAAGAAATAGAATGATGAAGAATTGCGGGGAGTGTGACACTATTTTAGATGTAGTGGTAAGAAAATACATCTCTTATTAATTTGTATTTAAACAGAGTCCTGAATAAAGTGTAGAAGCGAAGAGAGCAAATATGGCAAAGAGCAATCCCAGCAGATCGAACAGCCAGTGGGATTGCCCTGAAGATTTTCTTTTATGTTCGTTTTCGTCTTTGACTTTCTTGTTGGAACCTTTCCTTAAAATTCTGGTGATTGTTGGTTGTCCTTTCATATCAAAAAAGATAAACTAAAACTTGACTGGCAGTTTGTTATGTATTAGTGGGCTGAGCTGGTCAGCCGGTATCCTTCACGTATGATAATGACTAGGCAGTGCCTTCTAAATGCTAGATCTGTGGGAATCTGTACGACTTTGCTCTGGGTCTTCCAGGTTACTTATAGGGTAGACACCAGACCACAGCGTCCTTGGGCTGAACTGAAAAGCAGATGGTGGTCTTGGTACATAATATGCAGATTTTTTTTTTTCCAGTGTGTCATCTTTAATTAAATCCTCATGTTTTCAGACACTTAGCCATGCCTACCTGTGCTTCAAGAGCCTCACCTGTCCAGAGGAGAAGCCTGGTTGTGCAGACTAAAGGAAGAGCCTGGGGTAGTCTAAACGTTCCTCTAATAGATTATTCAGTCCATTCCTAGACCTCTGCCTGACATACTCCTTCCACTCTTAAATCCTGATTTTCCAAAGGTTTCATAGGTCAAATCTGCACCTTGGAACTCTCCTCTGAATGTCTATAGTTTTTAGTTTTCTTCACACTGCTGAGTCACTTGGCAATTCTCCATCTACTTTCTATTTTCTAAAAACTGTTGACATTTCTTGGCCATTTATTCCTTTTCATATTCTCTTTTTATTGTGTGTTTAATCCTTTTTTATTCTTTAATATCATTTGGTGCAGTTTCAGAATGAAATGTAAGTAAGTGCATCTTCAACCAGCAATCATTAACTGGTTGATTCCTGGCACAATCTTATATTTTAATTTATTTCATGCAGATGTTTTAACAAAAAGTCTCTAGGTATGTATGCATGTGTGCATTATTTTAACCACAGAGTAAAATTCCCGGTTGTAAAACAGACAATAGAAAGGTCTCCTTGAAGTCCCTTTTAAATGAAACAGAAATTCCTGAGTGTGACCTGCTCCATGCATAATCAATAGCTTATTTAATTCTGATATATTTTCAATTTTGAGCTCAAAATTATAAAGAATTTTGAGACAAAGAGCTAGTTTCATTAGCACATAATAAGGCAGAAAACCAAAAGTCAAATCTTGTATATTCTGTGTAGACTTATATTGAAAAACATACAAAATGGGCTCAGACTTAGAAAATTTGAAAACTTTTATGTCTAAAGAAAAGTTTCATAATTATGTATTCTGATCAGTATAGCGACAAAAAATTCATCGTGTCAAAATATTTATTCATCTCCCTTAGTAAGTCTTCAAAAAGTTCACTTAAAGGACCCTATTTTTGGTCATGTCATTTTTAAAAATAACAGGGTCTGATGTGTTATGTGAAAGCTCTTATTAGCACTAAAATGTTGTTTCTGACAAGGGGGTGTATGTATTCAGGTCACTGCAAGAAGCCTAATTGCTCAACAAATAATAAGCATTTGATTAAAAAAAAAAAGTTGACAAGCAAATGAGAAAATACTAGTAACATCTCAGAATTTCAATTAGAAGCTAAAATTTATTTTCAGAGTTTATGACATTTGAAGAAGAGCATACAGGCATATATCTATTTCTGACAGTAAGCAATGGAGGCTATATTGCAGAGATTGAGTTGCAGTTTAAAAAATCTGAAATATTTTCTTAGATTTCTGGAATTTCCTAATACTTAGTTCTTCTTTTGGAATAATAATACTGAAATTTATACATTCCCGTATCTAGACTGCTTAGTTACTATCTGAAAGGCTAGAAACTGCACTCCTTACTAAATGGTAATTAGGTTATAGTTAACAACACAGTTACTAACAAATATTAATTATTCATATACCATTTGCAAAGCATTCTACCAGGCCATAATGATATAAAGATATATAAAATGCTATCCCTAATATTATGGGGTTTACTGTCTCTTTTGGGGGACAAGGTATAAAGATAAAATGTAACAATACAAGGAGGCAGTTGATAAGAACCTAATGAGAGGTGTGGACCATCTATGCACAGGTACTCAAAGAGTGTGATGCCTATGGACTCTGGTGAAATAGCCTCCTAGAGATGGGCACTCTAGCTGGGTCCTGGAAGAAGGGCCAGGCTTAGATAGGCCCACAGCCTGGGGGAAAGTTTTTTTTTTAAGCACATAGACCAAATAATCAAAATCATAGAGCAAAGACTACTGATATATTTATGGACCAGTAAGTAACCTTAATTTTATGAGATGAGAGTTTGTGAAAAGGAATAGCATAAAATAGCTTTTGAAAGATAAGTTGGGGCTAAACTGGGGAGGGACCTAAATATTAAACCAAGTATCCTAGCTTGTTGAAAGATTCTTATCAGTGACAGGACATTGGCACTGTCAAACATGAACCAAGAGTTATTACAATAAACGTAATCAAGTCTCCTGTAGGACTGGGGTGGATAGTGCAGGAAACATGTTGTGAGTCTAGTACAGGTGCTTTATTAAACAACAGTCATCATAGAGGTGATGACATAAATGGTATAAAATCCAAATGCTTGGACTTAATCATACCAGACTATTCTGCTGAGTTCCATGAGGGTCCAGGGAGATTAGAACCAGGACCACTGCTTTCGATATGTTCAGAATAAGAATGGGA
>NW_006494612.1:15808027-15809918 GCF_000325575.1 Pteropus alecto | reverse complement strand
AAGCACATTTAATGGATAGAAGCACCTTGTAACAACAACAAAATACTCTGGGAGGTAAAAATATTTATATTAATAAAACATATATATAGGACTGAGATGAGTAGTTAGGAAACCCTGTGATTGAATGACATTCTGTAGTTAGCTAAGGAGGCAGGAATTGGCATAGTGAGAAAGGCTGTATTTGACACCAAGATTCATGTTGTTGTTTTTTTTAATGAACTTTAATTTATTTACAACAAATATATATTGGGTTAAAGTTTAAAATATTATCAGAAAGCATTGTATTATATCTCATTGCTAAGGTCTACATATGAGTACTACTTCATAGGAAACCCTGAAAAGTTCTTTAAAATTGTCATCATTCATGGCTTATTTCTGGCTGGTGAAAATATTCTAACCTTAAATAAAGGTGTTTTTTTCCTGTTAATATATTCATAGATCTATGCAAACCTGCTTATACATATGAAAACCCCATTGCTAAATTTATCCTGGTAACATATGAGAATCAGTGAAAGCAAATTATATTGTTCAAGATGCCAAGAAGAAGGAGCTGAGAAAATATGGTTTTGAGAAGATAAGCAAAATTACAAATGCATTTTAACAGGTTGAATGAATGTTGCATATATAGGAATGCAGCCCAGAACATATGAAGGTTCATATCTAACAGTTCTAAAATCAAAAGATGTTATTTATCTTACTATATGGTGAACTTAAGAGAAGTAGATGAAGCGTCAAATATACATTCATGCCTTTACTTTATTCTAGAATCTTTGACTATGGGTAACTTTGGGATTTGGCTGATTATAGATCATAATTCAATATGACACTATAGCTAATGTTAACTCCAATTTCTGGCTCCTATTGTTAGTTATTCAAAAAAGATTTAAGGAAGAATTTCGATAAATATGGAAAACACTGCAGAGATCATTTTAAAAACAGAAGAAGAAAGTCCAATGGTATATAGATTTCTAAAAGCTAAAATTTTAAAAACAAAATGTGTTCCTTCCCACTAGGAAGAAAGATTCACTAAAGATTTAATGAAATATTTAAAGTACACTGATATTTTATGTTTTCGATGTTTTTAGTCTGAAAACAGCTTCCTCATGTCTGTGTTCCAAAAAAGGCCAGTATTTCACTTTTCTAAATCCTATCCTGACTACCTTCTTAGTCTAGATACATGTTTTATATTATTCCACAATTGGTATGTGCCATCTGAATCCTGAGCATTATTGTGAAAATAACATTTTTATGAAATCATCTTCAATATCTCCTTATTAACATCCCGTATATCCCTCTGCATTTAAATTAATACTTTGGGCTACTCTGTCTAAGAAGCATTCCTGATTAATTTCATTCCTTTTTCAATGTCACAATGTTATACCTCGTACTATACACACACACACACACACACACACACGCACGCATGTGTGTGTATGTGTGTGTGTGTGTGTGTGTGTATATATGTATATATACATAAAGTGATATTATCTTGGTCAATTGCTTTCTTCTTATGAGTAAAAGAGTATGTTAAGCCCCAATATAGTCACTGTTCCTGCTCAAGAAATGCATATTAACTCTCAGGTGGAAAGAAAGTCTATATTTAGAATATAAAAAAAATTTTTAAGATGATCCTTGTAATATTCTAAAAGAAAAAAGAGAGAAAAGGAGGAAAGGAAGAGAAGAAAATAGGAAAGAAAGAAAGAAAAGAGGAAGAGTGTGGGGAAAGTGAACAGAAGGAAAAGAAAAGAAAAAAAGAATTCAATAAGAAAGGCTCCATGCTATGTTAAAGTTAACTGAACCTCCAGAATCTAAAATCTTAATTTTCCTTCCTTCCTTCCTTCCTTCTTTCCTTCCTTCCTTCCTTCCTTCCTTCCTTCCTTCCTTCCTTCCT
>NW_006494612.1:15801518-15808004 GCF_000325575.1 Pteropus alecto | reverse complement strand
TCGTTCCTTCCTTCCTTCCTTCCTTCCTTCCTTCCTTCCTTCCTTCCTTCCTTCCTTCCTTCCTTCCTTCCTTCGTTCCTTCCTTCTTTCCTTCCTTTTTACCAACGTTAGCACCCATCAGCTGTAAGTGGGATCTAAGTTTGGCAAAATGAGTCTTCTCTCCTCTCTGTCACACCCTTACTAGCAGATGCTAGAGGCAGAATTTTCTCAGCTGGTTATAATAATGAAAGATCAACTTCTCACTGACTTTATAGTTTTCGATGTACTGAAACTTCTTCAGGCAGCTTTTCCTGCTGTTTTCTCACTTTCCTGTTTGTTCCCTCCCTGCAGGTTATCCTTTCCATCCTGTGAGTGTTCCTTTCCTGTCTAAGAGCTTTGAAAAGTGATCTGCATTCACTTTAGTGGCTTAGGGAGGCAAAGAACATGTTAGCTATTTCAAGATGTTACTGCCATTTTAGCACTCACCTAAAGACAATGATTTCATTTGTTTTTAAAGAACATTTATGTAGATTTTTAATTAGCATGGAGACATAGTGGTACTGATGATAGTACAGGCTTGCAGACATTTAAGGAACACTGAAATGTCCTCCTCAATAGTTCCCCACCACTGCTGCCAGCCATTATTCCACCTATGGGTGCAGCCCACCTCAGGCACTGACATCTTCATTTCCCCAAAGTCAGAAATCCTGACTTGGATAGCATTTATTCTTGTCTCCAAGAATTTCAACTTGTCAATAGAATTAAATCGGGAGTCCAATCTCATTTTGATCCACAGTTCAAATGTATATTGGTTCAATTTATTACCAGAGACATTAATAAAGCTTTATGTCCTTTTTTCACTCATTCTCTGGAAGAGAAAAATCCATGGAAAAAATGACTAAAAAATGGAAGCAATATAGAGATGAGCCTAGTGTTAATGTTATTGATGGACTTCACAGACATTTGTTCAGTTATTGAGAATGGCCATAATAGGAGAGAAAATGAAGTGCTAATTAACAAAAGTTCTCCGTAAAAATCTCTGTAAACCTTTCATTTTAAAGCTAAGTGTATCTCCTGGTGCATGATAAATTCTGAAACTTATTGTTAAATTTGAGGCAATATATTCTTCAAAAAAGAAAGGAAATAAAATTTATGTATTCATTACTTAGTAGATGCGACAACAACATTTAGAATTAAGGATTACTGTCCTTATTTAACAAAAGAAAAAATTAGGCTGAGTGTGGATAAATAACTACATCAAGTTATTTTTATTAAGGATGAAATTAGGTTTCAAACTTATTTTTGTCTGACTTCAAGCCTTCCCACTGGACCTTGTTGCCTTTTAAGAGAATTATCTTGGCCACCCAATCATTCCCCGAATACCATATTAGGTATTCTTTAGAAGAATGTACTAAAATAAAAAAAATGGTGGACACATAATTCATACTATTTCAAAAATTTCCAAATCCTATTCAGAAACCTACTCAGCATTAAAGACCTTGACATGTCTTCTTAGATGGTTTGCTAACTCTAATCTAAAACTCATTGTACCCTGCATTCACAGTAGAGTTATATTTGTCATGTATTTAGATGAAGAAGCTTTTAAAGATATTTTGGTTGTACTTTATTCTCATGAGAGAATATTTTATAAGTGGTCAGATTTGTCTCTTGTCTTGTTTTATCCTAGCAAGTACGTAGATCAATACCGCTTAGAATTTATGGAGACAAATATAAATAAACCTCTAAGTCTAAATAAAACACCTTTAAGTATATGTATCTATTTCATTTGGATTGCTTACAAAGAGCTCTCTGCAGCTTTCAGAACACACAAGGCCAAGAGGCTACTGGTGGAAAAGTCACTGTCTAGAAGAAAACATTAAGAAACAGAAAAATGCTCATCGTCACTTTTATATTGACAGAGCACTTAGTTCTTTAGTCTCCGTTAGAAATAGGGAATATTCTCCCTAGAAGTACAAGGTAAAACATAAGTATAAGTTGGGGGCACAAAAATACAAGAAAGAAAGAAAGACATAATTCAATCATATTGTTGCAGTGGTAGAAAGATGAGGGTAGAGTGGGGTGGTGGGCAAGATAGCAGTTCATTCTAGAAATGGTGCTGATATTGCAGCAGCATCAACCACAACTTAGTCCTTCTTATTTAAAAGTGTGCTTTCCTCCAACTCTTTTTTTTCCCTTCATTTTGCCAACAGAAAGGCACCATTATCCATCAAAATGTTCTTTTCTATTTATTGATGATTCTCTTTTTAAGACTATCAGAAATTACTTTAGAAGTCTTATAAAAGGAATAGCATAATTCCCTATCAAAGTGGTTGTTCATAGCCATAAGTCAAGGAGCCACTTGAATTCATACCATACACATTAACACATCCAATATGAAACTGAAAATCTCATTGAGAAAAACACAGTGGTATAATTTAAGTTATAGATGGACTTTGTTAAGATACTTCAATAAAGGAATAATAAAGTAACCAGCTATTTTCCTTCAGTGGACATAGAAATTACATGACATGTAATCTTCTCATATACCTAAGAGATCTTCCAGTCTTCTAGTCAGACTGTTTGTTTGTTTTGTGTTTAACAGACACTGATAAAATTGCATCCTGACTCTGTGTCCGGGTAGTTGCGGGGTCTAAAAACCATGTCACATGAGGAATCTTGTGAGAATTTGAGTTGAATTGTCTGGAGAATAACAGAATAAAAGGGACTTTCATTAAGTGTCTTCAAATATTTAAATACCAAAATTCAGAGGGATCAGTCTTCAGTTAACTGTTACTGACAGTTAACTCCAGGAAGGAGGTATCTGAAAGGTAAGGCAGACCAGCCCCAAAGGATTGGAAGTGTGCTCAAAAGAATGGGTGGTGTTCTGAATAATGAATTCCTGTAGCTAGTGGTATTCAACATTTAAAGGCTCGATGGTCATTTAAGAGTGAAGTCTGTACTTAAAACTTGTACAATCTCTTCCCTCAAAATGATTCTGTCATTATAGGAGTAGAGAGAGACTAAAGATCACATATGATAGGATTTTTTGTTGTAGGTTTAGTCAATGCCACTTGAGTAGACAGGGTAATGTAAACTTCTAAGGATATCACTCTATCAAGTGATATGAAATAACAGAAAAATACACTATAATCTAAACTCTACAAATCACCAGTTTATGCCGAATTGTTAAAAACCTGTCTCCACTGACAACTACTCATTTTAGCTATTAAATATTGCTCTATGCTATATTTAACAATGATTATATATAAATTCTCAGCATCGGGGCACTTAGAGTATCTCCTTAGGAGTATCAAAATCACTTAAACACTCTTGCGAAAAGGAACAATTTTAACAAATTTTCACCAATTACAGATTGTTCATAGCTAGAGCCAAGAGAATGACTTGAATTTACACAATGAATCTGAAAATATTCCTACAGAAATTTAAGCAATTTAAGAATTTAATCTAGTTAGAATATTAAAAGGTTACTTTTATAAAATATGGCTACATGATTTTGAGTAACTTTGTACAATCATGCCCTCTAAATGGCAGGGATACATTTGAGAAATGCATCGTTAGGCAATTTCATCCTTCCATGAATGTTATAAAGTTCATTATATAAACCTAGGTGGTATAGCCTACTACATTCATAGGCAATATGGTATAGCCTATTGCTCCTAGGCTACAAATCTGTACAGTATGTTACTATATAAAACAACAAGAGATTAAATCAAGCACAAAAGAAAATGACGATGTAGTCATTCACTGAATGACGTGGTAAATACAAGATGTGTGAGGTTGTCAGAATAACACAACACACTGTTTTCCAGCAAATGTTTTTAATAAGTAGAAAAAGTACATTCTTAAATAAAGATAAAAAATACAGCATAGTAAATACATAATCCAATAACATAGTCATTTATTATCATTCTCAAGTATAATTTACTATACTTAATTGTATATGTTATACTTGTATATAACTGGTAGTACAGTGTTTGTTCACACCAGCATCAACACAGACATGTGAGAAATGCATTTTGCTATGACATTACGACAGCTATGATTTCACTACTTGATAGAAATTTTGCATCTCCATTTTAATCTTATGGAACCGCTGTCATATATTTGGCTGGTCAATGACTAAAACGTGGTTATGTGGTGCCTGACTGTACTTTAAAAAAGTCAGTCGTGAAAGAACTGAGAGTTATTGTAGATCCTATGGCTAAATTCAAACCTTGTATGTCTGACTCCTTCCACTCTAAAATGCAGTAATTAATTTTCCTTGGTGCTATACTGTCACTTAGCATGGACTGAAGCTTTAGTTTTTATTAACTGCATAATTTTATTTCTCCCTAGTTGAGTCCATGTTAATCATTCTTCATAAAGAGAGAGATGTATGTGCCTGTTTGAGATCACTGAGAATAAGGGAAAAGGGAAGACTGAAAATATTTCATGTTCAGGAAGATTTTGAAAGAGCTAATGTAATTAACAGCAAACATTTTTTTTTTCTGATCTAAATATTCCAGGTAATTATGTGATTTCTCTGCTCTGTTTACCAGTGAAAACTAAGATAGTAGGGCTGGTGGGAAAAGAAAAACACTGTGAAAGAGAAGACGAGCTCATGACCATGGGCATCATTCTCTATATTGCTTTCTTGTTCTGTATTACAGAGAAGATAATAACCTTCTCTTTCCAGGTAATTGAGTACCACAGAAGTATAATGGGAATTGTTACCTTAAATGAGGATGAATTTGGTCTTTGTGGTAAAGCTCTGTAGGATATTGGCATAATGAGATTTCTGACAATTTGTAATAATTAACCATTTTCATATGAAGAATACTACCTTTACCTGGGAGATTAGCATGTGGCTGAGAACCTTTTCTCATCTCTTTAAGACATTTTCCTCTATAGCAGAGGATAGTCTTGATATCCTTTCACAGTATTAGTGCCTTATTAATGCCCAGATCTTGTTACCTGGTTACTCTACTTCATCAGTTTGTCCACAGTACTTCCTCCCACCCCTTATTTTGACCTCTAAGTGTAAGAAGCCTACATTTGCCTTTGTATATTTCTAAACACACTATTGGCTTACCTACCCTGTTCTAAACCTTCCTCTCTCCACTTTAACCTAACATGCCAGACTCTGTACTTGAAATCACAGTACCTATGGGACACCTCTAACTATGCTAGCTGTTTTCCTGTCTGTAACTTCCTGCCAGCATGGTTTGAATTCAGATCCTGGGTCTTATAGTCTTTCTATACCCGAATGCTTTCCAAGAACCCGATGCACATCAGCATAGAAACTACAGTCTAAATATACTCAGTAACTAATTACTGACATATGTATCTCTTAGATATGACAAATATCTAGTATAGCTTCTGAATTGACATTTATTGAGTCAATAGCTTTCATGTACTTTTAGTAAATGTATTGTGGTCATGTGAGCTCTGTCTCTTTATAACTTGGTTTAACTTTTCTGTTAGACTAAAATGGATTTCTGGAAAGTACGTAACTTTTCTTTCAATATTTTAATGTTGAAAAACGTTATGATGTTTACCAGATTTAAACTATAAACAAAGAGGCTAAAGGAAATTAATAAGAAATGTGTTCGATTAGATTAATAATCACAAGCAGGTATAGCTTTGCTTTTTTTAAGCTCCAGGATACTTATTTTCTTCCTCAGTGTAAGCAGAAAACAATATTTTTCTTGTGTACATGGGTAAATGATTCCTTCCCATGGGCAAAAATAAATAAGAAAAAAAATATCATGATACACTAGTTTTGGGGGGGCCACAATTGGAGATGGGAAATAGGATTGAGTATAAATTTTGGATCTAGTGGAGTCTGATAGAAATCATTTCAGAACCTTGTAGAGGCAAAAGACAAACTTCCTATCAGTGCCTGAGGAACACACCTAAAATTTCAACAGTTAGGTTTTGAGGGCAAATGTCCCTTGAAAGTGGGAGGGCTGTTCTGGTTGACTTCCAATTCTCTCCCTTCTGCATATCCCTGAGGCTTATTTCTTAGTTTCAATAGATTAGGAGAAAAGTATTATCCACTTTTCAGGTTTTCAGAAATGAAAAAGAATGATTTCATTCCTCCTCAGAGAAAAGGATAGGAGACATATACCTCCGATGTCTCTTTTTCCTATCTTTTAGCTCAACCACCTCCATGAAGAGTGACATATTTGATGAATAAGTTTGGAAATGCTCAACTCAGTTAGACCTTTCCTCTTATTTGGAGCCAGCCTATCTGCAGATTGCACAAAATCTTATAACTCCACAGGGTGAAATCAAAGGCACATGCTGTATCTTCTTTTTAGTACTATTCATATGAATATTTTATAAAGATACGTTCATATTTTATACAGTTATCTTTCATAAAAATATGCAACTCAACTGAATGTATGCATGGAAGCTGACTGATACTGAAGTGGAGAATGGGGCACAGAAACAGGAGACCCAAGGAAAGTACTGGAGAGAAGTCTGTAATACTCAAAGGAGCCG
>NW_006494612.1:15779181-15801478 GCF_000325575.1 Pteropus alecto | reverse complement strand
ACAAATAATTGGATAATACATGTAAACTTTATATAGACAAAGATCAATAGAACCACAGGTTCTGCCTCTTGCCTAGGTTGAATGTAGTGCATTCAGATAAAATTAGCTGTGTGTCATTAAAATATTTATCTACAAATCATTTAAGGCATTCTAAATATGTCTGTTTAAAATCTGAAACATGAAAAGAGAACCTGGAAGGGCTTATTTCATAAAAAATAACTAAAATTATAGTTCTTCAAGAAAAGGAAGGCCATTACTGTGAAGGACAAAATATAAATAAGAAATGATTTGGCCTTCAAAGACTGTACAATCTGATACGCTGTCAAACAACACGTGTAATCATTAGGTAGAACATGGCTAAAACCTTAGAAAAGACAAAAAAAACCCACTTTTGAAGTAAAGGTCATATCCTGTTGAGTTATCATGGAAGGCTTAATAATAGCGTTGATATTTTAACTAGGCTTTAAAGAACAGAGAAAATTTAAGTAGAAAAAGATGTAAGAGGAAAATGTGGGTAAAAGTACAAAGTGAACAAAAGAATTTAGAAAGAAAATAATTAAGAAATGGTGAGTTGGTCTATGGGACTACAGTGGTTTGCTTTTATATGTGAGTGTATGTATGTGAACGTGCATGAGCATGTGAGTTTGTGTCAGCAGGAGTGTATAAATATGTGTGTGTGCACAAGCACAAGTGTGTAAAGGTGTGTGAGTCTATGTGTGAACATCAGTGTGTGATGTGTGAAAATGTATGTAAATTAGGGTGTGCAAAGTGAGTATATGTCACTGTGGGGCTAATGAGTCAGCACGTGTGGTGTACTATAGGAAAGATGAGAATCATGGGTCACTAAAGCAAACAGCTAAGACTCCTGGGTACGTTGGCATCAATGGAGCATCCTTTTGAGTATGATACCCACAAGTACTCTGACTTTGAGTTTATACAAGCTAGGAAGACAGCTTGGATGATTGAGGATTTAGACTTGCACTACTTAAAGAAAGGTGATGGATGGAAATTAGCATATGTTGACATTTTATAGACATTATCTTATTCCATTCTCACTGCTCCTTTGGAGAGAATATTCTTACATAGAGAAAACTGAAGCTAAACGACTAAATGATTTGCTAAAAGACAACTAGGACCTGGATTGATCTTCTATTTGTCTTACTCCAAAGTTCATGGTTCCTCCCTAGTACCAGTGAAATCCCAATTTTAATTATTTGCATAATATCCTCCTTAGTTTGCCTTATTACCACTGTATTAGTTTCTTAGCATTGTATTTTATAATTAACTTACACTTATAATTTAATTTATTTTGAAAAAGAAATTCATATTACTATTCAATGTGCTGGTTATGCATTTCCAATACAAATTGAAAATATTTGTATAACATGGCATCTTCTAGCTAGCACATCAGGTATCTTTTGTAATAAAAAGCCACCCCTTAGTCCCTCAAGGACTCTGGCCCAGCTTAGCTCTGACTAAAGATATACATACAGCTTGTTGAACAAAACTGATCGTATTTCGGCTTCCATTTACACCTTCAGGCAGGTACCTTGGGGCAGGGCACAACCTGCACAGCTGTATGTGGTGGCCCTGAATATACTTATTAAATTAAAAAAAAATGTTCGGCTAGGTACCCCCTTATATAAGTCTAGCATGCTTTTGGAAATATTGCATTTCACAGAATAAGGGAGGCCTGTCAATTGTTTTGATATCTGTGAATTCTTCTTTTAGACTACTATGTACATATGGAAGGCATTTAATGAGGCATGAGTTATTTCACAGAATGGATTTCCTGGTTGTTTAACACATCTTTAAATGAATCTTAAATAGATGGATTTACACACTTGGATATCTAAATGCTGCTTCTTTGGTACATGAATCTATATTGTATAAAGTTGATGATAACAGCTCTGGTATCCTAGAACTGCCCCTTGATACAATTACATCTTGATTCCATGCATTTATTTACTACGTATTTTTTCAGAAGTTTCAGAATTTCGTCAGTTCAGAGCTGATCTCAACATTACCACAAACTCAGGAGAGAGCTTTCTGAATGGGACTTTTAGAATTTGGCCCTCACCTCTGCTTTTACTTTTTAATACCCCATTCACTGTATTCATTTTAGCTCAGACCCTGGCAATTACTTCCACTTTAGATATTTATGCAAGAATAAAAGAATATGCTTTTTTTTCCATTTTCAAGTGGTAACACAAATTAATTAAATCTAGTTACTTTTTTTTTTTAAAGACAATGAGTTACAGTAGAAAGAGTAGGAACTTTGGAAAAAGACACTCTGAAACTGGCATTTGACAATTTCTAACTGCGTAACCTTAGCCAAGTTAATTAACTTTTCTGTCATTCTATTTAAAATGTAGATAATACATTTAAGTTCTTCTGCGAGACCCCAAAACATAAAGTATCTGCAGTATAAAGTAAGTTCTCAATGAAAATAATTTCTTTTCTCCTTTCGTTATAACTTTAAATTGTAAAAAGTGAAGTGAGAAAAGCTATTCAAGAAATTTGAAAAATTTTTTGATGTACCACTGGTTCAGATCCAATTATTTGGCATTATTGAACTAACCAGGTATTTCCTGTTTGCTATCATTTCAAGAAACTTCTCGCCAGATAATAAAATAAAACAAAGGACTATGGTTTTACATTCCTCAGTCATAAGAGCTAGCATTTTCCTTCCTTGGTCACTAGGATCGCAGCCTTATGGGTTACAGAGCAGCATATTCTCTGGGCACCCAGCCCCCCTGCTGTGACAGTTAAGGAACCATCACTTAAGAAACTGACAAGTAGTCAAGTCTTCCTTCCAACTGCTGCCTGTGCAGTTTAAAAATTAGATTTTTAAGAAAAGATATGTCCCAGGGAAAGAAAAAATATGCCCAACTATGGCTTTGCGATTTGTGTTTAGATTCTTTGATTTTTGTATTTAGTGCGTAAGTGGAATGAAGGAAACTCTAGTGTCAGGAAGATAGAAGAGGCGAACACAAATCAATATTGTGGAGGATGCTCAAGGAAATGGCTTTTCTTCCTACTCAGTATTTTTGATATGTGAATGATGCATCTTAGTGATTGAATTTTCTTAGTTTAAAACAAAACAAATATAGAAAAGCTGGACTGAGAAAGCTAGATGGAAAGTTTTAAGAAACTAGCATTACAAATGAGCTCTTTTAGTTTGTTTAAAAGAACTAATGAGAAAATACTGTGATGGGTTTCATTTTTTTATTTAATAACATAACTATTTGCTCAAGTGATATTTTCAGATTCAAACTTCTAATTTTAACAGGTACATCATCTGATTCAAGACAAATACA
Organism: Pteropus alecto; assembly: GCF_000325575.1. Classification (NCBI taxonomy): domain Eukaryota; kingdom Metazoa; phylum Chordata; class Mammalia; order Chiroptera; family Pteropodidae; genus Pteropus; species Pteropus alecto. The sequence continues at coordinate 15,798,158 of NW_006494612.1, read as the reverse complement.
TACCACAAATAGACTCTGACTTCTTGAGCACAACACATTGTAAGAATTAAAAGTCCTATCTTAAAAAAGTGTAAGTATGTTTCTTGCTTTGGGGAAAGTAAATAAAATAAGTACTATTTTGGCCATAATTTGTAAGGCTTCCTCAGGTTTGGGATTTTGGAAAAAAAAAAAAATGAGGTATACCTATGAGAAGATTTTTGCTAAATTCATATTTTTTACTTCTGCCATCTCATGATAGGATAACAAGATTTTTGCTAAATTCATATTTTTTACTTCTGCCATCTCATGATAGGATAAGAAAATTGGTATTTAAGCATTAGAACTGAGCTCACTTAATTTCCATCATCTCTGATTTATGTAATCTTTAGGATCTTAAAGCCACAAAGGCCTCAGGAATTATTTCTGCTTTTAAGTAGTGAGTATACTTACAGAGATCATTATTTAAATAAGCAAATGTCCTCCATTTTCTTTTCCTTTCTTTCATATCTAGAATTTGCTATTTGTAAGTATGCTAATTACTTCTATTGATCCCTTAGGCTGATGTCTTCACTTAACATAAGGGTCCAGGCGATTTTCTCTCCTTAAGAACACATAACTGTGTATGAGTTATTATTACCTGTCTGACACCTGCTATTCCTTCTTCTGATAACAGGAATATTACTTTGTTTTGGAAACTGCCTTTCCACATGATGGTAAGCTGACCAATCACAGAATTTCATCTCCCTAAGCACACTGATTTGTAAAAGGGAAAGACTCTGTTTCAAGTAGAGACCACCAGAGTCCATTTTGGGAGACTGAAATGAACCTTAGAACAGAGCACCTCTCTTTCTGAGCATAAATACACTAAAGACTAAGAAAGCCTGCAGAGGCCTCATACCATCTCTCCTGCCACGTTAGGAGGGATGTCTGGGAGTAAGGCGATAACACAGAAGAAAACAAATAATAAAAGCAGTGAAGAAAAGGAAAGACAACGTCCTGATGGACTCACATCTCTTGCATGCTTGGATTCAGTGAGCCTGAAGTTAGCACCGCCTCCTTAAACTTTCCAGTTCACAAGCCATTACTATCACTCTTTTTCTCTTAAAACCAGCTTGAGTTGGGATCTTGCCACTTGGGTTTAAAGAATTTTAATACGACAATAATCTTTATTTGCATGCTTAAATTTTCCACAGCTCCCTGTACTTATTCTTACACAGTCATCATTCTCTACAACTTTAAGATCTAAAAAGTTATGCCTCTTCATTTGTGCTTCCTTTTCTATTTATATTTTAAAGTTCAATAATGTGTGTTGTGCCCTGAGGAATTGCTTTTGGTCTTCCACTGATAAGCCTGACATGCTTAGGGAGCTTCTGATATAATTGAGTGGTCCCTTTCTCTACAGATGGTATGTCCATCGTACTCCTTCTCTTGCAGCCCACTCGTGCATGTGAATAGCCACAGAACAGTTCTAAAGTGAAAACCTAAAACATGTTATACTTCTCAGAATAAACTGGCAATGAGCATTGTTGTGGTGGCCCCCACCAAAAGTGTATCCACGTCTGAACTCCCAGAACCTGTGAATGGGGTCTCGTTTGGAAAAAGAGATCTTTGCAGATGTAATTAAGGATCTTGAGATGAGATCATTCTGGGTTATTTGAGTATGCTCTAATCCAATGACAGATGTCCTTCTCAGTGCTTGAGAAAACACAATCACAGAGGAGAAGTCCATGGGAAGATAGAGACAGTTTGGAGTTATGTCTCTACAATCCAAGGAATGCCTGGAGCCACCAGAACTGAAAGAGGCAAGGCAGGACTATTCCCCAGAGCCCCCAAAGGGAGCATTGCTCTGCCCATTCCTTGATTGCAGACTTCTGACCTCTAGGACTATGAGAGAATAAATTTTTGCTGTTTGTGGTATTTTTTTTTTGGGGGGGGGCAACAGGAAAAGAATTCAGTCATTATAAAAAAAAATGAGATGATCAATTATTTCAGAACCAAAGAATGTACAGATTGTTATTCTCTCACTGAGATTCCCAGCGTGGAACATAGCCCTGACCTGCGCTTGGACAGAATCAGCTCTAGAACAAGAAGTAGAAACGGCAAGTAGATGCAAAGCAGAGAGGAAAGAGAAGTGCCTCCAGCCACAGAATTAGAAGTTTTCAAATATAAACAAAGCCTTATTTAGGGGATCTCTTTATTTCACAAATTCTTCATTAGGAGAGAAATATTTTCCTCCAATCAAACTGGTAGTATTTTTTTTGAGGCAGCAGTATATACTAAAAGATACATGAAGCTGTAATTAGACAGATCTGAGCACAAATTACAGCAGCAGCCTCAGCTCTAGGATCCTGAACAGTCTCTGATCCAATCGGCAAATGAAACTTCTGATCAGAGTCTGAGAAAGAAATCCTTGCTCTCCTATTATGAATTCAAATGTGAGAAGAATGTAGTGTCAAGAGTTGCTGATTTATCTTCTGACTATGAAGGGACACCCAATCTTAGAATGGAGACAATCAGAAAAATTGAAACCAAGATTGGGGAAGGAGTGAGGCATTGGTTATGTGATTTAAGATTTCAAACTCAGCTCTGCTGTATATCCCAGACTTTTAAGTTACAGTACCTAAGAAATTACATTTTTCCAAGATACTTCATCCAAAGAGTGTTGATAAACTATGTAAAGCCACTTAACATAATTCCTGACATGTAACATATACATTATAAATATTAATACTCTATTAGCCTAGAATTCCATTAACGTAATTCCAAAGACCTTGCCTTATAGTAGTGGATTCCATTGTGGCTGCACATTAGAATCACCTGAACAGCTTTTAAGACTTTCCAGTGACCAGTAGCATTCCGTACAGATTAAATTAGGGTCTCCGGGAGCAAGACTCAGGGTTCACTGTGTTCTTAAAGATGCCCAGGTGATTTTGCTGTGCAGCCAAAGCTGAGAACCACTGTTTTACAGCTAACTCACAAACAGGATTTGTAGAGAAAGGAAAAAAAAAAAAAAAGAAGGCTTTTACTTTAAGTAGCAACTCTAAGTACCGTCTATTTATTCTGTCAAAATTTTGAAGTTCACTACCTCTGTGGAGACAGCTTCTAATCTTGTTTGTGTTCCCTCTGGCAAATTGTTGCTAGTTTTCTTTAGCAGGAGTTAAGAGAATATCTTTTTAGCTTCAGTAGGCTATGCTCATTTATTTTTATTCTTTGAAAACCCCTCCAACTTTTTGAGCTTGTTATTTTATTAGGGACTAATAAATTTGACTTGACCATACACAGTGCTAAAAAGCTTAGTATTCCATATGAGACAGGCTAACAGACTGTGTTATCTTTAAATCCTTCAGCTTAGCTTATGAAAGATATTAGTATTACATTAATAGCTGCTGTTAAATTGTGTGTAAATTATGGATTTTTTAGGTCTTAGCCTCTATGAGCATATAATACTGAACATCACTTATGATAAACCTTGGAAATGTCTAGAACAGTGGGAATTTAAAGTGATAAAAGAAGAGCACTGGATTTAGAGTCATAAAATTTATCTTTTTACCACTGTGTAGCTGTGTTTGCCATTCTGAGTTTCAGTTTTTCTCATTTTTAAAACTAAGCAAATAAATTTCACCTATAAATCTTACAGGATAAACTATAGTTATTTGCATGGATGAGGTTGGTAAACCAAAAATAAGAATAAAATATAAGTTAGAATTATCAAACATGTACATTTTGCTTCTCTGATTTAAAGAATAAAGATGTTTCAATAAATACTAAAATATTAATACTTATCTAAATAAGTTGTGCCTCATGGATCAGAGAAGAATCGGAACCCTGCAGAAAACATCTGGGCCGACGGTGTTGTCTCATTTGTTTCTGTTCAATGTCAGTCACATCAAGGGAAAAGACTATGATATTTGTAGGCACCTATTATGAGCCAGGCAGTTTTATAATATGGTTTATTGGTTTAACATTATTTAGTTGAATACCTGATATGTACCAGGCACTGTCTCACTTAATGCTCACAGCAAGCAGGTGAGGAAGCCAAGGCCCAGGGATGTTTAGAAATGTAAGGCTATATTGCAAGAAAATGGCAAAATTGGAATTTAAAACCAGGTCTAATTCCATAGTTATTTGTTTGCAATGATGTCATAGCGATTCCTAGTTATAGCAGAAAGGCAGTTTTTCATGTAAAAATGGATAGAAAACACTGACAATTATCACATTTTTACCTACTACTTATTTTTTATAGCGTAAGTTTAGAAGGTACAATTCAATGCAAAAAAATGGGCTGGTCCAGATTCCTCGTTCCCCTAGCCGAACCATTCATCGGATTTTAGTTTGTCACCTTAGCACTTCTTTTATGCTCTGATCACCAACGTTGCAGTGATACCGGCCTCTGTCAAAGGACAGGCGTTTACTAAATGTATGCATTCTAGATTCTGAGTACAAATACTTCTCTTAGGAATTTTGGATTTTTTTCCCCCTCAAGTGAAGTGGAATTACCAGGTCAAAGAATTGAATAATTTCAATATCTATTAAATTTGTTTTGGGGACCATACTGTGATAATGAAATATTTTATTATCTCAGCTTCACAACAAAGATATTTGAGGCTTAGAAATTTTTAGAAATGGAAAAAACTTATCTTGAAATTAGTTAAAACCATTTCTTTCTCCACAATCTCCAAATAGTCCTATTGGCTTCCAAGAAGTATAGAAAAGTAATTTATTTGGTAGAAAACCACCTCTTCCATTTTAATGAGAATAGAATTATAATGCTAACATCGTGCAGGCTAAGAATCTTTGCAAACCTAAGGAAATCTTCCCCTCTCGCCACCCCCAGCTCAGGTACCTATTATGTCTTTTCGATCCTCAGGTAATGAATCAAAATTGAAAAGAATTTGGTCTTCATGTTCTAATTATGCAATATAACTCTCTTCTTTTAATGTAATGATTAATGTGGAAATCTTTCCAGAAATTTTTAGGAGGAGAGGAAGTTTTTTCTATTTAAAAAGAAAAATGTAGAAATCTTAGATATACTGCCTTCTTATTTTAAATTCATCCAAAGGAAACCAGTTTTTCATTTAAACTCACTTACACAGAAACACCTGGCCCCAAAGATGACTAACACATCAACAATATCACGACAAACTATTCAGAAAAAATGGTTTATGAATATATGAACCATTTTCATCTCTGCCTACTTCACACTTAGTGGGCCTACAATTTTGACATGCCACAGTCTCAAAACCATCTTCTCATTAGCTGTTTTTTTCCCCCTTCCACTCATGAAGGCATTAAAATAATCTTATGAATTGCTTTTCATACCACTATGTTTTCCCTTTCTCTATATACCTTTCTCCTTTGGAATTATAGTATGTGTTGTTTCTTGCAAAAGTTAGGTTCATCATTAAGAGGATTTCAGATTTATTGGCTCTTGTCTGTGCAATACTTTTAAATAAAATATTTGCTTTTGCATTCATTTGTCCAACTGCAAGAAACAAATCCTTTATCCCTTGCCTTCCCCACTCCGGTGTTGTCTTAATTAGACTGTTCTTTAAGCTCAAGTATCCCTTAGACTTTTCCCATTTGAATGCCTAGATTCAGCTGTCTTTTCGAATCATCCATATTTATACATATGAGGAAAATTTAATATTTTATTAAGCTCATAGTTATTAATATGTATCCTCAATATAATTTTAATACATGGTACTCAAATCATAAAGTGTTATCATAGTTCTTATTTGTGTGATCACAATAAGGTTTTAGAATTCACAATCCCAGTCATGATTTTTATAAGCAGCATATATCCTATTTATTCATTCCCTTGCAAACATTCTGGACATAAGTCCTTGCACTGAAGGAGCTGATAATTTAGCAAATAAGGCAGCTAATAAATGCTTATGAAATTCTATAATATGAGCTAGAAGCTGAAAGGTACATAAGGAATATAAAATTATGCTGAAAAATTTACAAGGAAAGATCACTTACGTATTGAATGCTTTCAATTAAAATGATAGAGGTAGATTTTGGTTTCTTATATAACCAAATAAGTTCCTGCCGGACCAACACTCCTGCAAATAACATCTCTAAACTTTAGGAAAAACACAAAAAGCCTGAAGGCAATAGAGAGTGAAAAAATGTAGTCAAAAGTGGAGAAGAGTTAACACTTAGAAGAAGGAGATTGCAAGTAGTATATAAAATTCTAATAAAAACACAAAGTTACTGGCCAAACAAACCAGAGGACAGAGTTCAGGGCAATCACAGAGGCTGGGAAATAAGAAGAGAACACAAAAATGGAGAAAACCAGAGGAGAATAGCCCCAAAGTCTGTGTATAAATCTGTCCAAATCTATTGCTGTGCCCTGAACAACACACATACAGGGCAGACTCTAAGCACTGGAATGGACTGAAGAACCAAATGGAGATTTGAGCTATTGCTTAAGGAACAGAATTTGATTCACAGTTTGAAGTCAATGAAGTTAACTGACTACTAAAACTATTAATGAATGAAAAATCAACAGTCTTCAGAGTAAGATAACAGAATGCTGAGTATATACACTATAAAAAAGGCAATATCCAGGTTAAAGTCCATAATAAACCCACATATGAAAATACATGAAAATATTACTCATTCTGAAGAAGCAATAAACTGAAACCAATTCTTCAGTAACTCAGATTTTTAAATTAGTGGACATGATTTTAAAGCAGCTTTTAACCATGATTAATGACAGAAATAAAAATATGCTCATAATAAATGAAAAAAAATAGGAAATCTCACCAGAGACATATATACACACATATGTACATAAAAAATGTGGGAGAAAAATACCACTGGACAGGCTTAATGATAGCAGATTAAAGATGGCAAAGGAATGACTCAGTGAACATGAATGCAAAACAATAAAAAGTAATCTGAACAGAAAGAATTAAAATAGAAAAATGACCAGAATTGTATACATTTGTATTACATATCCAAAGGTAATATCCATGTAAGTACAATCCTAAAAGGAGAGTAAAAAGGGACTGTGTCAGGAAAAATATATATATTTGAGAAAATTATGGCTGAAATGTCTTAAATCTGGGGAAAGACATACAAATTCAAGTAGGGTAAATACAAAGAGAACCATATCTAAGCACTTTATAAATAAGTTGCTAAAAAGCAAAGATAAAGAGATTTCTCATGACATACTTTTCATCAGAAATAATGAAATTGAGGTTATTTGCTTAAAATTAGCACAGCAATGAAGTTGAAAAATTGAGTGGTATCAAGTATGAATATTTATTCCACATGCATTTAATGGCATCGTCTATGTCTCAGGCACTGTACTAAGTACTGGACAAAAAATGATGAACGAAACCGAGTTACTGCCTTTTTGATTCTTATACTCTTATGAGGAAAAAAATGGGATATTTATTATTTAGTAATTCTGTTTGAAGTCCTTACACATTCTGGGTCAGTATAGCTTTCAAAATACTCCATGTGTCATCATATTTAGCCTTCCTCCTACTCTAAAATTAACTGGACACTGACCTATATAAAACAAGATTATTTAGATTCTCTTGGAATTTTTCTTCATTTAGAAATAGGTTAATGAATGGAGTGTTATGTAAGATCTCACTGAGCATTGCCTTGATTAACCGCCTCATCTAAAAATCTGGTCCTCTCCTTCGAATGACCAGACATTTTTTGGCACCCATGGGTTTTCATTCCCTGAGTATCAATTTATGTTAACTAAATATCATATAAAATTAAAACACTTATTTATTCATTTATAATAAAATATAATTATATGGACTAGAATAGTCACACTGGCATGATCTCTGCACTGTGATCAAGTGCATGGAAAGCCAAATCATAATCATAAACCCATTTTAATTTTCCATAAGAAGTCATTGTGATAGGGACAGAAAATATTTAAAATGTGCATCCTCAGTGTACCTTCTCCCAGTAGACAGACTTCCATGAAATGCTAGATTATAATCTGAAGGTAGTTTGGTGAACAGGCAGTCAGAACAAGTGCATTCAGATGAATGAAAGGTCTCATAGCATCAGGGTAAGATAACCTGATGTATTCGTCTCCCAACAGTCTTGCTATTGATGTGCAAATATTTAAAGCTCTCATTCTCACTTCCCACTAAACTCTGTTTACATAGGCCCTGCCACCATTTGTGCACCATTTTTATTCTTCCACACTGATTAATACCACTAATGAACATTCATGCTTTGGTTATACTGAAACATTCAAAAAGTTATATTCCGGCCCTCCTGGCACGAAAGCCATCTTCTCTTTTAGATGACTTTGTATTTCTTGGCTCTTAAACATGTCTATTTGACAGTGTAACCCCCAAAAGATTATCCTATTTTGTTCATTTTTGTAGCTTGTTACCCTGAAAGTCAAATGTTCCTCTGCACTCTTGCACGCAAATAATAGATAATAACCACATCAGTAATCATCATCAGAGGTACATAATTTGAGGCTATATGCTCTTTAAGACTTCTACTTATTTGGGGGCATTTGTAATTATATCTTGCCTGGAATTCTTTTCTTTTCCTTTTGATCCATATATTCATAAAGCCTAAAAGCGAACTTTGAGATCATATGTTTCAATAATTTCCCTTTATAGGAGAGGAAGGTGCCACTCCAGAGATTTTTAAGCCATAGAATATGTAAGCTCTACATAGTAGAAACTAAGGTCACAGTCCACTGACTTTCGGCCTCTGTTCTCTGTTCTCTGCTGCCTTAAGGGCATAAGAATTCAAGAATTATATTTCCACAGAGATTTCCCCTGCATTCTTTAGGCTGGTAACTTTATCTTTTGAATATTTTTGTTTTTTTAATATCTTTACCATAGGGTAAGCACATAAAAAGAAATAAGTTCAAGCTAGTCAATACTGTTAGTTATGTGAATTTAATTGATCTAAAATAAATTGCCACTGTATCACAAATAATAAGGAATGGGAGAATTTCTCTTTTAATTAATGCAAAGAGACTTGTTTTACTTGATTCTGTTCTTTTCCCTAGCATTGATCACATAAAAACTGTGTTCCTATAAATAAGACTTTCATGTATTCCAAAACATGGATTTATTCTAATAAAAACAGTGCAAATTACATAATCAAACCAAAATACCTATAAATTACGGGAAGAAGGTGAATATTTATTTTATATTTAAATGTCAATCATTATATAAGCTTTGAGAATTAATGGTAGTTTTAAGAAAAATAAATTTAAAAAGAAAACAGTGGAAATACCCACTACTTGTTTCTCCAGTTGCAAGTAAAACTGAAATTCAATTGGTGCCTATATACACTGCAAAATTTAAAGTTGCTGAAAGAAATAATTTATCTTCTAATTGTACTGACTGTGAACCATTCAAAACTCCCTCCATCTTTAGTCCTTGTGACATTTTAGGGACTTCAAGAGAGAATGGCAGGTCTACTTTAGCCCACACATATATCTCAAGACAGTCACACTTAAGGAATCTCAGTGAACTCATTATATCATAAACATCCAGTGGAAGGAGGCCAAAATATATTTTAGTATATATGTCTACATATCATTTGGTTGCACACCTCTCTATTTTATTGTGTACTACCTATTCTGTATATAATTTAAAACAGAATGTTCACCTGAGAACTAGTTTTTAATATATTTTTTTCTCTTTATTCTGCACGGTAAATAATTCCTATTCCTTTCACTAATGTATTATACCAAATTTCCAGCCCTTTAACCCCGATGCCTAATGTAACTCCAAAAAAAAAAAAAAAAAGACCAAACTAATAACAACAATAGCAAACTACAGCTATAGATGCTTGATCAAACTTTTTCGGGCATGAAACAGTGTTTTCTAAATTTTACTAAGTGGTCTTTGATGTAGTGCAAATACAAAGTTTTTAAATTGAAGTCAGGAATTCAAGAGTGGTAAGAAAATAATATCCTTTATACATATACTTATTAAAATAGACCAATGATGATGCATACATTTATAATAGAACTTGTTCTGAGTCAGCTTTTCTGAATTATAAATATCCTATTTGATGGTCAAGTACCTTTCATGAAAAAAGTTAAAAAAATACGTTGCATCAGAAGTGCCACCTAGAATTTTATTCCTTTTTTTTTTTTTTAGTTCATCTACCGTGTGGTCAAATTTACTGATCTCATGGCAGTGAAGTAAGTAAAGTTGCTATTTGCTTCCTCTTTCAGTGTAAATTCAGGCAGTAGTGTTTGGGGGATAAGGCCTTAATGATACTCTTGTACTCTGGAAAACTAGTGTCAAACACAACAGTATTATGAGTTTATAGCAAATTGAGGATAATGTATTTACAATTGGGAAAGTCAGAGTTTACTAATGGTAGTAGGTGAAGTAGTGACATAAAACAACATTTTACCCAGTACAGAGAATATCTCTCTGGAAAATATATTGGAGGACACTGTACTATGACAAATATCTAATCAAAACCACAAAACACAGTATTTAATCTAAATACAAGGCATAAAATCAGGTGTGAGAATCAGACTCCCATGCTTATACTTACTCATTTATTCATCAAACTGACGTATATTGAGTGCTGTTATGTGTTGGGCTTAGGGTTAAGTTTCAGACAATACAATAAAAGAATATAATATTGTTTGTGCCTTGAGTAGCTCACAGTTTAAGATGTATAAGTAGATATCATAGTACATTGTCTTAAGTATTTGTTATTGAAAGTTCTAATAAAACGGTTTGTTTTAGAGAGCAGGTGCCTGACAGTGTTATACATCTCCTTTGGCCTAGGGTGCGGGGCCAGCGTCACAGAGAAGTGGATGTGAGACATAATAACAGCAAAGCACTGTACTGTACTACATGGCTAGAAGTCTTCCAAGCACTTTATATTCACTAATTAATTTAAACTTCAAACCTCCCTTTAAGGTAGGTACTACTCTATTGTCTCTTATTGTAAAGGTATGAAGCTGAGGCACAAGGTCACACAAGTAGTCAGAGGTGGCAATAGAGAAAAAACCCAGGCAGTCTGACCTCAGAGTCTGAGCCCTCAACTACTACCCTATTCTGTCACTGTTTAATGCCTTTTGGGAATGGGTTTTGAAAGATAAAGAAAGGAGTTTCCAGATAGAGAAGCATCTTGGACACATGGATACAAAGTCTGAGTTCAAAAAAAAAAAAAAAATGTGGTGTGAGTTAAAAAGTGAGAAACGTGGGGCTGCTGGAGGCTGCATGCACATTTGTGAGAGAGGCAGGAGGCCCGCAGGAGACAGAACTGAAGACTCAGGTCATCATCTTGTCATCCTCTGATCCCCCCATGCCAAATGTTCCAGATGTCTTTTTAAAGTTTCCACATGTCACGACTTCTAGGGGGGCAACAATTGAATTCGTTTTAGAAATATTCTATTAAACAATTTCTAACATTTGGAGATTCTAAGATTTCTCTTCATCTTAGAATCTTTCAAAACATCCTATAAAACCATTCTAGGGTGAATGATGAAAGAATAAAGTAGAATTGACTTTAGCCTCAAGCTTTGTAATAATTATTTTGGCTGTCTTTTTTTTCTTTTCTTTTTCTTTTTTAAATTACTTTCCAAATATGGCCATGACAGGATTTTTACCTTCTCTTGGAGCTATGAGAAACAGTATTTATTCTTCTTCTTCGAATCATTTAAATTGAGGGGAAATATTGGTCAGGTAACTAGAAGCATTTTTGCATTCACCAGACAACAACTGAAATTAAATTTAGTATTCTGGTTTCAGACTCACCCATATATCTCCTCCCTGCACATTCCTATGTTCACTTACATTGAGGTTCCCAAGTTCTTAAACCATCAACACTCCCAAACCGAGTCTCGTCAGACAAGCCACAACAAATAAGACAGCTGATTTTCAGCTATTATGAGAACGTACCAGCAATTGACAAATGCTCATGGACACATGTATTTCCTCACTCAGATGTCGTTAACACTACCACCCTGTAGACAGGTGACAGTGAGGTGAAGAACTGCAGTCTACAGGCACCTGTCTGTGGCCAGTAGCATGCCTAATCAACACCTGACCCTCTTGGTCAGCTTTCCATTGCCCTGAGTGAGGTGAAAACTGTCAGCCCCAGACTGAATGTGAGCCACAGAAACATTTTGTTTGTCAGGGGCAGTATTTTCAAAAGTATTTCAAATTGCCAACATTTAAAAACCAGAGGTTTCTATATAACTATTGAAATGTCAAGCTTCTTTGGAAAACTGGAGGGTTTGGCAACAAGGTGTTCAGTAGGAAATCACTTGAAACTGGGAGGGCACACTCACTGCTCTCACCCACCCCACCTTCCGCCCCTTTCATGACCAGGCTGCCTGCCTGGCTCTAGCAGAAATTTGAATTATTGTCCTCTGTTGCTCCTGCTATTTCAGATGGTAATACCTCTCTCCTCTCCAAGTATTAGCACTATCTTGTAGAAGAGAAAGACGAGAAGATGATTCAGTGCCATTTATGGAACACTTACTGAGTCCCTGGTTTGTGCCTGTGCTGGTAGTGGTGGGGGATGGATCTACATGAGTAAACTGTACTCTTACATTTAAGAGCTATAGACTAATGGCAGAAGAAAAACAACACTAACAAGAGATCATGGTAAAGCCAAAAAGTTTGATTCATTTTGTAATGAAAACATAAATTTTATCATAAGCACTTCCCTTTTTAGCTTATGTGTGTGAGAAAGACATTTGCATCTATACGTCTATTGATTGATCAATCAATAGACGTATAGATATGGATACAGATAAATGGATAATTTGTTTGTGTGTATATATATATATATATACACAAACTCATATGTGTATATATATATATATGTGTATAACAAAATTTAGTTTTATAGTACAGTGGAGCAGTACTAAGTTGAAGATTGCAGGTAAATAGTAAAATTATACTTTATCAACATTAAAATGAGCATTCAAGTCTAATATCTTTATAGATACTAATAAGTTATTCAAAAAATAATATAAAATTTAAGTTACAATAGGTCTTTATAGCATTCCAAGTTCATTTCTCTCTATTCCTTTTCATCTGTGTTTTCCGGAAACAACTCTAAGTCCAACGAACTCCCAACTTTCTCTCCATGATTTCACTTTCCTCTGTTGCTGACAGTTCATCCTACTCACACCAATGGATGAATGACCTGACAGTGTCATCTGCTTAGTCGCATAGAAATGACTGTTAGCTCCCCATTTATGTGAACCAACTGGTGTCCTATTTGTTAACAAATTTAATAAGCATACTTTCTTGAAATGCAGCTTGAAATTATAAGTATAGATTCTAAGCCCCTTCTTTGGAAGGAGCAAGAATGGGGCTGGTGATGAATACAGAATGACACAGATGACAATAGTCACTGATTTACCATTACTATTGCTATTTACTATCACTATAACTGATTTACTATTACTATTCCTCACTTATTTCATGAGGGATAAAACTGTCATAAGTTCTCTTTCCTATTACTTCTACATTTCTCCTCATTCCATCTTATGACTATAGTGTTTGTTGAGGATATATTATTTCTATTATTATGCACATATCACTTAAATGCAGACATTGTGAAATTTAACTTTTCTTCATCAATGAAAAGTTCTCTTCTATTTATATATTGCTAATAGGTGTACAATTAAAGAGGTTGTCGATAAATTTTATAAAGCTGTTCAATACTTCAATATAAAACTCTCTTAATAGTGGTATTTTTAAAAATCTACAAAAAGACCTGTTCTTATAAAATTATGTCATCGATAAAAAAATTAAAGAAGATACAAATAAATGGAAGCATACATCATGATCATGGATAGGAAGAATCAATATCATTAAAATAGCCATACTATTTAAAGCAATCTATAGAGTCAATGCAATCTTTATTGAAATACCAAAGGCATTTTTCAGAGAGCTAGAACAAATAATCCTAAAACTTAAATGGAACAATAAAAGACCTCAAATAGCCACAGCAATCTTGAGAAAGAAAAACATAGTTAGAGGTATCACACTACCTGATATCAAACTACAAAGTTATTGTAATCAAAACAACATGGTACTGGCATATAAATAGATACATTTATCAATAGAACAGAATAGAGAACCCAGAAATAAATCCATGCCTATCTGCTCACTTAATATATGAAAAAGGAGGCAAGAATATACAGTGAGGTAAAGGCAGTCTCTTCAATAAATGATGCTGGAAAAATTGAACAGATACATGCAAAAAAAAAAAAAAAAAGAAGCTGGACCATCTTCTCACATCATACACAAGACTCAAAATGGATTAAAGACTTAAATGCAAGACCCGAAACCATAGAACTTCTAGAACATAGGCGGTAAACTCTCTGATATTGCTAACAGTAATTTCTTTTCAAACAGTAATTTCTTTTCAAGGGAAACAAAAGAAAAAAATAAACCAATGGGACTACATCAAACTAAAAAGTTTTTGTACAACAAAGGAAACCATCAACAAAACAAAAAGACAACTGGGAGAAGATATTCGCTTATGATACATCTGATAAGAGGTCAATATCCAATATATATAATGAATTCATACAACTCAACAACAAGAAAAAACAAACAATCCAATTAAAAAATGAGCAGATGATCTGAACAGATATTTCTCCAAAGAGGAAATACAGATGGCCAATGGATATATGAAAAGATGTTCAAGGTCACTAATCATCAGAGAAATTCAGATTAAAACCACGATGAGATATCATCTCACACCTGTCAGAAAGGCTATCGTCAATAGATCAAAGAATAACAAGTGTTGGCGAGGATGTGGAGAAAGGGGAACTCTCATACACTGTTGGTGGGATTGCAAATTGGTACAGCCACTATGGAAAACAGTCTGGAGGTTTCTCAAAAAATTAAAAGTGGTTACACCTTTTGACCCACCAATCGTACTTCTGGGTATCTACCCAAAGAAAACCAAAAAAATAATTCATAAAGATTTATGCACCTCTATGTTTATGGCAGCACAATTTACAATAGCCAAGATATGGAAGCAACTTAAATGTCCATCAACAGACGATTGGATAGGAAGTTAGTTTTCATATATATAAAGGAATATTACTCAGCCATTAAAATAAAATGAAATCCTACCATTTGCAATGACATGGATGTACCTAGAGGTTATTATGCTGAATGAAATAAGTCAGACAGAGAAAGATATATACCACATGATTTCACTTATATGTAGAATCTAAGGAACAAAAAGAATGAACTAATCAAAAACAGACTCACAAATATAAAAGACAATCTGGCGATAGCCAGAGAGGAGAGGCTTTGGGGGGCTGGGAGAATGGGGTGAAGGGTTAAAGAAGTACAAATTAATATTTGATAGATGGTCATGGGGATGGGGAGCACGGTATAGGGAATGCAGTTAGCACTAATGTAATGGCTGGGTGGAAAGCCAGAGGAGAGAGAGAGCAATTAGGGGAGTCATTTTATAAACTATATACATGTCTAGCCAATGTACTGTAAACTTGAAACTAATAATAAAATAAAATTTTTAAAAATCTACGGTGTGAAGACTATAGCACTGAGATATTACTAATTAAATGGAAAGAGCAAGTAGAGGTGTGATTTTGAACTTATTCAACCTTTTGCTACTGTTCTTTCCCTCTCTAAAAAATAACTACTTTGTACAGAAAATGTGAATGGCATGAAGAAAAAAATTAAAAAGCATAAGTCTTCTGGGAAAAGTCAGTCCTGGGATGCTATCTGCTTTTCTCTGCTTTGAAATCAAGGTATTTCCAAGAAATAGAATATTTATGAATACAGAGTGTGGGAGGCAAAGAGCAGTACTACCACTTTGGGAGGATTTAAAATACAGGCCAAATGGAAAATTTAAATCTGTATGAAATTTAAATGATGAAAAATAGCACCAAACTAACTTGAGATCTTTACTTTAAAAAATTATTTCCAAGATCCCAAAATCTTATCTTTCAAAGCTTTTGTATCCCAAAGAATCTCAGGAAAAGATGTGCACATTAGAAACACTGCACTGAAACAAAGCCATTGGAGACACAAGTCACCTTGCATTTCCAGCTACAGCAGCTCCACTAAGACTGCCCCCTTTTCTGTAATATCTGCCAATTAAAGGGATTCAGTACAAACACTGTGAGAAAACAAATATTTTTAAAGAAAATTACATTGTAAAATACCAAGTTTTTTTTTCTTTTAGGTATTTATGGCAGCCTGTACTAAAGTCATGAAATTGAGAGTTCTTCGAAATAATTTATGAAGAAAAAGTCTGATATAAAACCAGATTCTCTCATCATTTTATATATAAAAAAATTTGAGCTACAAAGTCAGTTGGGGAGACACCCCCATGATATTCCACATAATAGAATTTGAAACCCTGTATATTCCATCTTCAATTAATTTTGGCATGTTTCATTATACTGGCAGTCAACATCAGTCTTTCCCCTATGACTTCTTATAGTTTGGAATTATTCATGGAAAATGTGCTTAATTATATTCAATTCAGAACTTTGTTGTATACAGTCTTATATTGTTCTTTAATTGTGCTTTGAATCTTGCCTTCCATCAAGGATGCATGCTACAGAAGAAGTAAACATGTCATGTAATTTATCTCTTTTAAATCAGCTATACCATTTTTTAATAGTACCATGCAAACAGTAGGGGTCAATAAATGCTTGTTAATCATGCCTCTCAAAGCTCCCTAACTATACCACCAATGTTCTCACAGACTCAGAGAGTAAAGTAACAACCAGTCTATAAGTTTCCTGGCCATGTTTCAAATTATTTGTTCCTACAAAATGTTCCCTTTTATTTTCAAAGTCATAACACCTTCAAAGATTGAACTTAGTTGTTAAAATATTGTTACAAAGTCACACAGAGCAGGGGTTATTATTCTCATGAACGAGTCTCTTTATGTGTTTGATTCACTCATGAGCCCAGTGTGACAAGTTAAGAGGAGGCCAGGATTTTATTTTTCCTTTGTTCATTCATTTGACAAATATTAATGGGTATCTTTCCTGTACAAGACATTGTGCTAGGAGCCGTTCTGGATACAACAATGAATCAGCAGAGATCTTGCCCTCAAGTCTTATGATGCTTTGTTGCAAAGAATACTGTCAAAGCCAGGTGGTAAGGCCACTGAGCCTAGAGCCCTGAAATCTGTAATGGACAGATTCCCTACAGCATTACATGCAAATGAATAAGGTAACTGGGACAGCAGATTTCATTTTTCAACTCAGATAAAATGCTCAAGGAGAATCTTTTATTTGGGAAAGGAGTATACGTTATCAATTTTCCATTTTATATATTTATTAAAATTATTAACTATTAACATTTATTAAAACGCATTTTATAATTTTTCAGTGCTATATTGAGAAAAAATTATCAGGCATGAAGAAAAAAATATAGTGATGATCTATTTCTCATGAGAAGAGGAAGAAGACAGAAATAGAAAAGAACAGAAAAGAAGGGAGAAAGGAGATATAGAGACACCGGGAAAGAATTTTAGGAAGCCTGAAAATGCTTTAATTCAACCCAAATTTATGGATAAAATGCAAATTGGTGAAAGGTTCTGACACTTGTTAAGATAGCAAATAAGCCAAAGAAAAGGCTAAGAAGGTAGCAGTTTGGGATTACATCACCTTGTTCTAGTGTTTGTATTTAATTTAAATCAGTGGTTCTCAAAATGTACTACAAATATGAATAATTTACAGATTTGGTTAAAATTTCATGTTCTTAAGCCTTATTCTGGCATTTCTAATTTAGTGGGTCTGGGGTCTCAAAAACATCCAGTGGTCCTCAGCTATGAGAAGTAAGGAACTACCGCAGGTGAAAGCTATCATATTGACACTCAAAGAAAACTGTGTCCTTTACACGCTTTATATCTCAGAACTACAATTGCCATCCTCCACAATGACGGCAAAACCCAAATAGCTGAGACTGTCTTGAGAAGGTGACTGAACTTCCATGAACGTACAGTTTTGTGACACTTCATCTCCTGAGACCAACATCACGGAGACCTTGGACTGATCCTTTTGAATTTGGGAATGGAGAAATGATCATATTCATTTGATCTAATGTGACTTTACTTTAGGGTGACCACACATCTCGGTTTTCCTAGGACAATCTGTTTAGCACTGTTGTCTAATTTTCTTACTTCTATCACTCTCATAGTGTACCAATTAGGGCAATAAATTATATGCTCACCTTATGTATCTATAATAGAAAGGAATAGGTAACTGAAACTATGAAAACCCTAAATTACAGAACGACTCAGTGAGGACTACTAAATTTTGATGCAGCTTAATCAAATATCCTATCATTTTGTAACTAATAATTTTGATCTGACATACACAAAATGAGTTAAATTAATGAAATAATTTAGTTTTATATATATGAGGCAGTTGAAACAATTCTTAAGAGAATTAAACATTGTTAACCAAAAAAAGTATGAAAGAGCACCATTTTCCTGTGAAGGCAGATGTGACACATTAACATGCAGAATCATTTTCAGTAGCAGAGAAGAAGGAAAATATCAGGATACATGGAATTATTAGATCTCGTAGAATAAATGTATGTGGCTTTTGTTAGTTTGGGTTCATTTAATCTTTGTGACTATCCTTCTCTTCTTCTGTAATGGGATCACATCTCCTGACAGGGTTGTGAAGATTAAATTATAAAGGTGAAATAAAGTAGCATATATTATAAATGATCTATAATTCTGGTTACAATGTATGACTCTGCCTCAACTTTATGCTCTATTATACCCATTGTTCATTGTTTTTGTCACTAGATGAGACCCTTTAGTGAAGTATGACAATAGTTAAAGTTTCTTTTTAGGTGTCCTGATTTTAGATAAAATATAATTTCAGCAAACAATTATTATATAATAAGGACACTGTGGACATACAGGAGATACAAGAGATTTGTCTCATGGAGCTTATGAACAATAAAAGTTCTATCTACTAGAATGTGGGTGATGCAGGCAAAGTACGGAGAAAATTTTTATCCTCAAATACA